>NC_143029.1:1880000-2032500 GCF_057628025.1 Oncorhynchus mykiss
ATCACCCCCCAAAAAGATATTAAGATTCAGTCAAAATGACTTGTTGTATCAAATACATTTTATACATTTGTTGAGCTGACCATTTATTTATTTTTGAGTTGACTTGACTTCACTGAGAATGCTGTGGTAGTTAAAGTGGTCTGTCTTTTGGTGGGTTGACATTACTGAATGCCGGTTTTGAAACTGGCAAAAGATCTTATACATGCGCAAGAGGCTATTGGGAGCATAATGTTCCCTACTGAAATCTCTATTCTATCATTGTTTGGGTTAGAGTTGTTAAATCAATGCAAATACTGTACATTATACTTTACTTGATAGTAAGTTAGATTAATTGGAAAATATGAAGTAATTTCAAAATTAGTTATCTCTACTAAAACCTAAATTTATCCAACTATAAATAGTACATTATACTGTCAAACTGTTAAGTTGTCTTGACTTTATTTTATTAGTCAACGTAAATTTGGTCTTAGTTGGGATAACTCTTAAGTTTAAAGTTCATATAACTAAAGTTGAAATTGACTGAAGTAGGAATTGTAAGTTATACGGACAAATTGGTAAGTTGACTTAACTGTCTTTTATTAGTCAAGTTAGGATAGCTTGAAACGTAAAGTTGATAAAAGCTTGAAAAAAGGCTATGAATATAGTGAGTTGAAACAACATGTTTTCCAGTGAGGTAGAGAGGGCGAGAACGCTGGCGCGTCTTAGCATTGGACAGACTCCGTCTTATAAAAACACATTTTGTAACTGAGCGGCAACCGACGACTGTGTGTTTCGATCTCAGAGATTGAGGACACATCTCGGATGCGCTGTCATTATTTAATTACTGTAGATTGATGCTTGTTCTTTTCCCCCCATGATAACATCCTCTCCACGTTGTCTCTGTTTTGTCATTCTGTTTATTCAAGCAAATCATTCAAATGTATTTCATAAAATGCCTTTCTTACATTACCCCGTTGGCACTAAGTGCTTTACAGTTACCCAGTAAGCAAGCAAAGATTAGAAATTGTATTACTGTTGTTAAATTCTCTCTCCTTCATTCAGTGGAAGAGGGAGATAGGGAATTATTAAGAGAGTATCTGGGGACGTATACTAATGTTATTAATGTGTTGATGTGTTTGTACTTCTACAGGAAGTCACATGACTTCTACAGGCGTGGAACTTGAAGAGAACACTCATTCTGAGTTGATGTGTTTCTTCCTTCCCCCTGACCTAGCCCAGCTAGCATGTACAATGCTTTCGCAAAGGATCCAGACCCCTTTTTCTCCACATTGTTTTCCGTTAGAGCCTTAGTCTGATTGATTAAATGTAACATTTTCCTCATTAATGACAAAAAAAAAAAGAAAAAAAAAATCAGAATGCACTATAAAGTTCTGAGAACCTTATGTTTCTTAGAGTGTGGTTAGAGTGTGGTTAGAGTGTGGTTAGAGTGTGGTTCTTAGAGTGTGGTTAGAGTGTGGTTCTTAGAGTGTGGTTAGAGTATGGTTCTTAGAGTGTGGTTAGAGTATGGTTAGAGTGTGGTTCTTAGAGTGTGGTTGGAGTATGGTTCTTAGAGTGTGGTTAGAGTGTGGTTCTTAGAGTGTGGTTAGAGTGTGGTTCTTAGAGTGTGGTTAGAGTGTGGTTCTTAGAGTGTGGTTAGAGTGTGGTTCCTAGAGTGTGGTTAGAGTGTGGTTCTCAGAGTGTGGTTAGAGTGTGGTTCTCAGAGTGTGGTTAGAGTGTGGTTCTCAGAGTGTGGTTGTCCTCTGGTTATTTATCATACAACCTTTCCACAACGTTCTGGGGACGGTGCAGGACAGTTGCTTGGCTTTGGAACATCCTCAGCACAAAGAACTTGACAACAAACAAAAAAGACATATCATCACTTTAACAGAATGTTTCCTAAAAGTTCAGATGTTGCATTTCATTTCTATTTTGGTATCGTTCTAGAAACGTTCTCCAGCTGGTTTGACGTTGGGAATGTTCCCCAGTAGTTTAGAGAACATTAAGAAACATTATCCTTCTGCGGGCATGTCAGTACTTCAGCGTAACGTTTCCTACAGGTTTACTCATGGATCTATTTAAACTCATGTTCTCAAATTGTCCAGAGAACATTAAGAAACAACGTTCTTCTGTGGGAATTTCTGTACTTCCACAGAACATTTCACACAAGTTCCCAAGCGGTTATTTTTAATGGCATATTTTTTACTCCATTCTGTGAAAGTTCCCAAAAAATGTTGTTCTCGGAACATTTAGAGAATGTATGGTTCTCTTTTATTTCAGTTAGTGGCAATAATCTGGGAATGTTCTAGAATAAAATGTAATTGTAACAATCAAAAAGCTCCATAAGAACCACAATGAAACTTTATTAAAGTTCTAAGAATATATATAATATTTTTTAAATATACATTTCGTTCTCAGCATCAACAAAACTCCCTATCCTTTATTTGGTTAAGTGCTATGATCTTAATGAGTGCTTGTTTCCTCTGAATTGGGGTCTGTTTGAACAAACTCAAATGTTTAGCTTTGTATGCCTTCCCATCCTGGTGGTGCAGTGGACTAATTCCATGACCAAAAAACAGAAGGTTTAAATCTCATTGATGCTTTGTCACAATAAAATGTTTATGTGTTTGCAATACCTAAGCAAATTCATTTCAATGTGTCTGGCTTGGAGTAAAACATGTTTTTTTTAAACCCAAAACAAGCTAGGAGTATTATTAAAAGTAAGTAAACCTATTGAAACATTTAGAGAACGTTTTAAGGAAGTTACTCAAAAAAAAACATATAATTTCCGTCCCAGAAATATGTTACATGAACCAGAGTAAAACGTTCTCAGAACTTCCCTGGAACCAGAGTAAAAGGTTCTCAGAACTTCCCTGGAACCAGAGTAAAACGTTCTCAGAACTTCCCTGGAACCAGAGTAAAACGTTCTCAGAACTTCCCTGGAACCAGAGTAAAACGTTCTTCTGCAGACAAATTCTGTCTGCAGTTAAACAGTTATTTACCAAGAACAGGCAAAATGTAAAGTTTAAAAAACTTTCACTTTTACCAGTCAGGAAACGTAATGCTTCGTTCCCAGAACCAATGTGAACCAAAAACATTTGTTCCCGCAACTTCGAGGAACCAAATGTGCTAGCTGGGAGGTCTCTGTCTGTACTGTCAGTAGAGGACTACAGTAGCTAGCTATATGAACCACTGTAGTAGCAGTGAATGTCTAACTGGGTTTGTGTGGAGGTCAGTAGCAACTGTCTGTATCTGTATGGTGAGTGGTTTGTTGGGCCACTGTGTAATTGGGGTTATGTGGCTCAGTGTGGTAGCTAGCTATACTGTGATATTAGCTAGAGGCTAACTGGCTGTATGGTACTGTGATATTAGCTATAGGCATACTGGCTGTATGATACTGTGATATTAGCTAGAGGCTAACTGGCTTTATGGTACTGTGAAATTAGCTTGAGGCTAACTGGCTGTATGGTACTGTGATATTAGCTAGAGGCTAACTGGTTGTATGGTACTGTGATATTAGCTAGAGGCTAACTGGTTGTATGATATTGTGAAATTAGCTAGTGGCTAACTGGCTGTATGGTACTGTGATATTAGCTAGAGGCTAACCGGCTGTATAGTACTGTGATATTAGCTAGAGGCTAACCGGCTGTATGGTACTGTGATATTAGCTAGAGGCTAACTGGTTGTATGATATTGTGGTATTAGCTAGATGCTAACTGGGTGTGAGTGTCTCTCTGTGCTCACTGTGCTTAATGAGATGACAGCGCTGGGTTACCCTGTGGTTGGCCACTGTGTGTGTGTTTTGCTGTCATTAGCAGTTTCGAACAGACAGCCTTGTTCAGGTGCTCTAAGAATACCTATCATTACTAGGTACTGAGTGTGTAGGGACTGTCAGCAGTGTGTGTTAGACAGACACACACACACACACACTGTTACATAGTGCTGACGGACCGTACACACTCAGTACCTAGTGATAATAGGTATACTTAGAGCACCAGAACAAGGCTGTCTGTTCAGAACCGATAAGGAGGTGAGAGAAAACACTGGCCAATAACAGGGTAACCCAGCTAAGGTGAGAGGAAGCACAGTGGTGTAGATGACTTGGTGGTAAACATGTTGATGTGGATCTGGGGTTCTGGTCTGGTCCTGTTCTAGTTATGGTCTGGTATGAGTATTGGTCTGGGTGTTCTGTTCTAGTTCTGGTATGAGTATGGTTCTGGGGTTATATTCTAGTTCTCATCTGAGTATGGTTCTGGGGTTATATTCTAGTTCTCATCTGAGTATGGTTCTGGGGTTATGTTCTAGTTCTGGTCTGCTATAAGTATGGTTCTGGGGTTAAATTCTAGTTCTGGTCTGGTATGAGTGTGGGTATGGGGTTCTGTTCTTGTTCTGGTCTGGTACAAGTATGGTGCTGGGAATATGTTCTAGTTCTGGTCTGCTATGAGTATAAGTATATAAGTACGGTGTTCTGTTTATATTTCTTGTCTGATTAAAGTGGTCGAAGATGACGCCAACAGAGATGTCAGCTCTGCTTCTAGCTCCTAAGCAACTTTGCAGTACTTTTTTTTGTGTTTTAACCTACATTATTAGCCCAGAATTTTTTGGGGTGTGTTATTACGTACAACTGGAAATAACTTTTGGATATCAGAGCGGTGGTAACTCACCAGCATTACAACAAGGGATACGACTGTCCCGAATTTGATATTTAGTTCGTATCCCCCAGGGCAATTAAACTGATTCCAGTGGCTGCTCCAAGACGCTGCCGGCCGAGAAGAGGTATTCGGAGTGGACTTCTAGTCTGACTCAGGAGGCGGGCACACCATCCATCGCTTCCGAGTATATTACTTGCTAATGTTCAGTATCTGCTTCCTCAGAGCATGCGCAGACCAGCTGGCTGGTGTGTTTATGGACATATTCAATCAATCCCTATCCCAGTCTGCTGTTCCCACATGCTTCAAGATGGCCACCATTGTTCCTGTACCAAAGAAAGCGAAGGTAACTGAACTAAATGACTATCGGTCTGTAGCACTCACTTCTGTCATCATGAAGTGCTTTGAGAGACTAGTCAAGGATCATATCACCTCCACCTTACCTGACACCCTAGACCCACTCCAATTTGCTTACCGCCCCAATAGAACCACAGACGATGCAATCGCCATCGCACTGAACACTGCCCTATCCCATCTGGACAAGAGGAATACCTATGAAAGACTGTTGTTCATTGACTTAAGCTCAGCATTCAACACCATAGCTCCAAGCTCATCGTTAGGCTCGAGACCCTGGGTCTGAACCCCGCCCTGTACAACTGGATGCTGGACTTTCTGACGGGTTGCCCCCAGGTGGTGAGGGTAGGTAACAACATCTCTACTCCGCTGATCCTCAACACTGGGGACCCACAAGGGTGTGTTCTCAGCTCCCTCCTGTACTCCCTGTTCACCCATGACTGGGTGGCCATGCACGCCTCCAACTCAGTCATGAAGTTTACAGACGAGACAACAGTAGTAGGCTTCATTACCAACAATGACGAGACAGCCTACAGGGAGGAAGTGAGGGCCCTGGGAGACTGGTGCCAGGAAAATAACCTCTCAACGTCAACAAATCGAAGGAGCTGATCGTAGACTTCAGGAAACAGCAGAGGGAGCACGTCCCTATCCACATCGACGGGACAGCAGTGGAGAGGGTGGAAAGCTTCAAGTTCCTCGGTGTACACATCAAGGACGATCTGATATCCCCGGGGGCAAACTACCTTCCCTCCAGGACACCTACAGCACCCGATGTCACAGGAAGGCCAAAAAGATCATCAAGGACATCAACCACCCGAACCACTGCCTGTTCACCCCGCTATCATCCAGAAGGCGAGATCAGCACAGGTGCACCAAAGCTGGGACCGAGAGACTGAAAAACAGCTTTTTTCTCAAGGCCATCAGCCATCACTAGCCAGCTACCACCAAGTTACTCAACCCTGCAACTTAGATGCTGCTGTCCTGTATACATAGATGTCACTGGTCACTTTAATAATGGAACACTTGTCTCTTGAATAATGTTTACATACTGCTTCACTCATTGCATATGTATATACTGTATTCTCCTCTACTGTATTCTAGTCAATGCCACTCTGACATTGCTCGTCCTAATATTTATATATTTCTTAACACCATTCTTTTACTTTAGATTTGTGTGCATTGTTATATACCACCGCACTGTTGGAGCTAGAAACACAACCATTTAGTTAGATACTACTGTACTGTTGGAGCTAGAAACACAAGCATTTAGTTAGATACTACTGCACTGTTGGGGATAGAAACACAAGCATTTAGTTAGATACTACTGTACTGTTGGAGCTAGGATCACAGGCATTTAGTTAGATTCTACTGCACTGTTGGAGCTAGGATCACAAGCATTTAGTTAGATGCTACTGCACTGTTGGAGCTAGAAACACAAGCATTTAGTTAGATACTACTGCACTGTTGGAGCTGGAAACACAAGCATTTAGTTAGATACTACTGCACTGTTGGAGATAGAAACACAAGCATTTAGTTAGATACTACTATACTGTTGGAGCTAGGATCACAAGCATTTAGTTAGATGCTACTATACTGTTGGAGCTAGAAACACAAGCATTTAGTTAGATACTACTATACTGTTGGAGCTAGGATCACAGGCATTTAGTTAGATACTACTGCACTGTTGGAGCTAGGATCACAAGCATTTAGTTAGATACTACTATACTGTTGGAGCTAGAAACACAAGCATTTAGTTAGATACTTCTATGCTGTTGGAGTTAGGATCACAAGCATTTAGTTAGATACTACTATACTTTTGGAGCTCGGATCACAAGCATTTAGTTAGATACTACTACACTGTTGGAGCTGGGATCACAAGCATTTAGTTAGATACTACTACACTGTTGGAGCTGGGATCACAAGCATTTAGTTAGATATTACTAATCTGTTGGAGCTAGAAACACAAGCATTTAGTTAGATATTACTAATCTGTTGGAGCTAGGAACACAAGCATTTAGTTAGATATTACTAATCTGTTGGAGCTAGAAACACAAGCATTTAGTTAGATACTTTTGTACTGTTGGAGCTAGAAACACAAGCATTTAGTTAGATGCTTTTGTACTGTTGGAGCTGGAAACATAAGCATTTAGTTAGATACTTCTGTACTGTTGGAGCTAGAAACACAAGCATTTAGTTAGATATTACTGTTGGAGCTAGAAACACAAGCATTTAGTGAGATACTACTATACTTTTGGATCTAGGAACACAAGCATTTAGTTAGATACTACTAATCTGTTGGAGCTCGGAACACAAGCATTTAGTTAGATATTACTGTTGGAGCTAGAAACACAAGCATTTAGTTAGATATTACTGTTGGAGCTAGGAACACAAGCATTTAGTGAGATACTACTATACTGTTGGATCTAGGAACACAAGCATTTAGTTAGATACTACTGCACTGTTGTAGCTAGAAACACAAGCATTTAGTTAGATACCACTGCACTGTTGGAGCTAGAAACACAAGCATTTAGTTAGATACTACTGCACTGTTGGAGCTAGAAACACAAGCATTTAGTTAGATACTACTAATCTGTTGGAGCTAGAAACACAAGCATTTAGTTAGATATTGCTGTTGGAGCTAGAAACACAAGCATTTAGTTAGATTCTACTATACTGTTGGAGCTAGGAACACAAGCATTTAGTTAGATACTACTACACTGTTGAAGCTAGGAACACAAGCATTTAGTTAGATATTACTGTACTGTTGGAGCTAGGAACACAAGCATTTAGTTAGATACTACTACACTGTTGGAGCTAGGGACACAAGCATTTAGTTACATACTACTACACTGTTGGAGCTAGAAACACAAGCATTTAGTTAGATATTACTGTTGGAACTAGAAACACAAGCATTTAGTTAGATACTACTACACTGTTGGAGCTGGAAACACAAGCATTTAGTTAGATATTACTGTTGGAACTAGAAACACAAGCATTTAGTTAGATACTACTACACTGTTGGAGCTAGAAACACAAGCATTTAGTTAGATATTACTGTTGGAACTAGAAACACAAGCATTTAGTTAGATACTACTGCACTGTTGGAGCTGGAAACACAAGCATTTAGTTAGATACTACTACACTGTTGGAGCTAGGAACTGAATCATTTAGTTAGATACCACTGCACTGTTGGAGCTAGAAACACAAGCATTTAGTTAGATACTACTGCACTGTTGGAGCTAGGAACTGAATCATTTAGTTAGATACTACTACACTGTTGGAGCTAGAAACACAAGCATTTCTCTACACCCGCAATAACATCTGCCAAATATGTGTATGTGATCAATACAAATGTCATTTGATTTTAAGTAGGGTTCTTTTCTAGTTCTGGTCTGAGTATGGGTCTGGGGTTCTGTTCTAGTTATGGTCTGAATATGGTTCTGGTCTGAATATGGGTCTGGGGTTCTGTTCTAGTTTTGGTCTGGGGTTCTGTTCTAGTATGGGTCTGGGTTCTGTTCTAATTCTGGTCTGAGTATGGGTCTGGGTTCTGTTCTAGTTCTGGTCTGAGTATGGGTCTGGTTCTGTTCTGGTTCTGGTCTGAAAATGGGTCTGGGTTCTGTTCTAATTCTGGTCTGAGTATGGGTCTGGGGTTCTGATCTTGTTTGGGTCTGGGATTCTGTTCTAAATCTGGTCTGAGTATGGGTCTGGGTTCTGTTCTAGTTCTGGTCTGAGTATGGGTCTGGGTTCTGTTCTAATTCTTGTCTGAGTATGGGTCTGGGGTTCTGTTCTAATTCTGGTCTGAGTATGGGTCTGGGTTCTGTTCTAGTTCTGGTCTGTGTATGGGTCTGGGTTCTGTTCTAATTCTGGTCTGAGTATGGGTCTGGGGTTCTGTTCTAGTTTGGGTCTGGGGTTCTGTTCTAGTTCTGGTCTTAGTATGGGTCTGGGGTTCTGTTCGAGTTCTGGTCTGGGGTTCTGTTCGAGTTCCCAAGAAGGGTGACAAGGAGAGTGACAAGGAGAGAGACAAGGAGAGAGACAATGAGGGAGACAAGGAGAGCGACAAGGAGGGAGACAAGAGGGAGACAAGGTGAGAGACGGAGAGAGACAGGGAGGGAGACAGGGAGGGAGACAAGGTGAGAGACGGAGAGAGACAGGGAGGGAGACAGGGAGGGAGACAAGGTGAGAGACGGAGAGAGACAGGGAGGGAGACAGGGAGGGAGACAACGTGAGAGACGGAGAGAGACAGGGAGGGAGACAAGGTGAGAGACGGAGAGAGACAGGGAGGGAGACAGGGAGGGAGACAAGGTGAGAGACGGAGAGAGACAGGGAGGGAGACAGGGAGGGAGACAAGGTGAGAGACAGGGAGGGAGACAAGGAGGGAGACAGGGAGGGAGACAAGGAGGGAGACAAGGAGGGAGACAGGGAGGGAGACAAGGAGGGAGACAAGGAGGGAGACAGGGAGGGAGACAGGGAGGGAGACAAGGAGGGAGACAGGGAGGGAGACAAGGAGGGAGACAGGGAGGGAGACAAGGAGGGAGACAAGGAGGGAGACAAGGAGAGAGACAAGGAGAGAGACAAGGAGGGAGACAAGGAGGGAGACAAGGAGAGAGACAAGGAGGGAGACAAAGAGAGAAGGAAGTCAGACAAATGTCTGATGAGGTTCCATTATTAAGTAATGACAAGACTTTAAAACATGAAACCTAACCATCAGAGAGAAGGAAGGAGGAAGGAGGAAGGAGAGGGAGGAGCCTGAGAGTCTTTCTATTGTAACACGTCTCTGGTGTCAGGGTTGAAGAATCTCTGAAAGCTACAGAATGCTTTACCCTGAGTAAGTAGTGAGAGATCCTGGCTCAGTCCAGCTAATGACTAAAACTTACAGCACGAATGTTTGTGTTTGTGTTTGTGTGTCTGTGTCAGTGTGTGTGTCAGTGTGTGTGTCGGTGTGTGTGTCGGTGTGTGTGTGTGTGTGGTGTGTGTGTGTCGGTGTGTGTGTGTGTCGGTGTGTGTGTGCCCTTCCCTGCCCTGGATTGCTTTCTCGAGGCAGGAACTCCTGGACCACACAGACGCTGGCAGCTCTCCACCACAACCTCTCTCTCTCTCTCTCCACTTCAGACCCCATAGTAGTCCGGCGTCTGGCTGTCACCCACTCAGCTCTTTTCCTCTACTCTCTTACTCCACGCTCTGCCTTCTCCCCCTCTCTCTCCCCCTCCCTCTCTCCCGCTCTCCTTCTCTCCTCTCGTTGTCTTCTCAACCCTCCCTCCCACCTCCATTCTCCCCTTCTCTCTCTCTCTCTTCCCTCTTCCCTCCTCCCCTTTCTACCGCCTCTCCCTCCCTCCTGTTCTTCTCTCTTCTCCTTCCCACCTCCCCTCTCTCCTCCTCTTCTTGCCTTCTCCCCCCCTCTCCTCCCCTCTCTCTTCCTTTTCTCCTCTCCTTCCCTCCTCTCCTTGCCTCCTCCCTCCCTCCCTCCCTCCCTCCCTCCCTCCTCTCCTCTCTCTGTTCTCTGTCACTCCCAGACAGTCATCTGAGGTACTTCATTGTACTGACAGACAGTAACAACATGATTGCTGTTCCACATAGTATAAACCTCAACTAGAGTCCGTTCGTTCACTGCTTTTACAAGCTGTTTTTGTTCCTTTAATTGGCTGTTCCACCGCACCCTACCAGACTGACTCTCTGTCTGACTGTCTGATTCATCTGACTGTCTGATTCATGTGATTCATCTGACAGTCTGATACATCTGACTGTCTGATTCATCTGACTGTCTGATTCATGTGATTCATCTGACAGTCTGATACATCTGATTTGTGTGATTCAACTGACTGTCTGATTCGTCTGACTGTCTGATTCGTGTGATTCATCTGACTGTCTGATTCATGTGATTCATCTGACTGTCACAAACAGGCCATTGCCTGGACCGTATCTATGAGAGGAATCTCAGGACCACATTGTCTGATGACAAAGTTGAAAGATATGTATTACAAATACATGGCCCTCGAGCTGAAAACAACACAAACATTGTACAGGTGGCAAAGAAAAGGCCTCATCACGGAGCCATGTTATCCCACGGGACCTGAAGCCCCTCCCCATTAGCATTCCCACTGGTCACCTACAATCAGGGATAGAAGGAAGAGAGAGAGGAACAAAGAGAAACCCTCATCACGGAGCCATGTTATCCCACGGGACCTGAAGCCCCTCCCCATTAGCATTCCCACTGGTCACCTGCAATCAGGGATAGAAGGAAGAGAGAGAGGAACAAAGAGAAGCCCTCATCACGGAGCATTGTTATCCCACGGGATGATGCAAAGAGTCAATATTTGCAGTGTTGAACCTTCTTTTTTCAAGACCTCTGCAATCCGCCCTGGCATGCTGTCAATTAACTTCTGGCCACTGATGGCAGCCCATTCTTGCATAATCAATGTTTGGAGTTTGTCAGAATTTGTGGGTTTTTGTTTGTCCACCTGCCTCTTGAGGATTGACCACAAGTTGTCAATGGGATTAAGGTCTGGGGAGTTTCCTGGCCATAGACCCAAAATATTGATGTTTTGTTCCCTGAGCCACTTAGTTATCCCTTTTGCCTTATGGCAAGGTGCTCCATCATGCTGGAAAAGGCATTGTTTGTCACCAAACTGTTCCTGGATGGTTGGGAGAAGTTGCTCTCTGAGGATGTGTTGGTACCATTCTTTATTCATGGCTGTGTTCTTAGTCAGGCAAAATTGTGAGTGAGTCCACTCCCTTGGCTGAGAAGCAACCCCACACATGAATGGTCTCAGGATGCTTTACTGTTGGCATGACACAGGACTGATAGTAGCCCTCGCCTTGTCTTCTCCGGACAAACTTTTTTCTGGATGCCTCAAACAGTCAGAAAGGGGATTCATCAGAGAAAAGGACTTACCCCAGTCCTCAGCAGACCAATCCCTGTACCTTTTGCAGAATATCAGTCTGTCCCTGTTTTTCCTGGAGAGAAGTGGCTTCTTTGCTGCCCTTCTTGACACCAGGCCATCCTCCAAAAGTCTTCACCTCAAAGTGCATGCAGAAGCATCACACCTGCCTGCTGCCATTTCTGAGCAAGCTCTGTACTAGTGGTGCCCAGATCCCGCAGCTGAATCAACTTTAGGAAACGGTCCTGGCGCTGGCTGGACTTTCTTGGGCGGCCTGAAGCCTTCTTCACAACAATTGAACCCCTCTCCTTGAAGTTCTTGATGATCCGATAAATGGTTGATTTAGGTACAATCTTACTGGCACCAATATCCTTGCCTGTGAAGCCTTTTTTGTGCAAGCAATGATTATCCTTGCAGATAACCATGGTTGACAGAGGAAGAACAATAATTCCAAGCACCACCCTCCTTTTGAAGCTTCCAGTCTGTTATTCGAACTCAATCAGCATGACAGAGTGATCTCCAGCCTTGTCCTCGTCAACACTCACACCTGCGTCAACGAGAGAATCACTGACATGATGTCAGCTGGTCCTTTTGTGGCAGGGCTGAAATGCAGTGGTATTGTTTTTTGGGGGGATTCAGTTCATTTGCATGGCAAAGAGGGACTTTGCAATTAATTGCAATTCATCTGTTCACTCTTCATAACATTCTGGAGTAGATGAAAACAAAACAAACTGAGACAGCAGGCCTTTGTGAAAATGAATATGTCATTCTCAAAACATTTGGCCACGACTGTAGTTACTGATACTACTGATATTGCAGGGACTATGGTGGTCTGCTTGAAGCAGACTGGGTCAGGGAGAGGTTGAAAATGTCAGTGAAGACACTCGACAGTTGGTCAGCGCAGCAGTGCCTGTTTGATGGTTTGCATAGCGGAATTTCTTATAAGAATCCAAATTAGCGTCCGCTCCTGGAAAGCAGCAGCTCAGTGCTCAATGTTGCCTGTAATACATGGCATCAGTTTATGTTGGTTAATAGACAGCTACAAAAAAATCTAGATGAAAACACTCTTGTTAAACATTATGGTCTACACTTTATAATGAGTTATTCTAACTCAGAACCCCCAGACTTCCTCCAGCTGTTAACAACAAGATCTTACCGGACGTTCCGTCCTGCCGAAAACCCACTGTATATTATCCAGGGATTAGGGCCTATGTCCTGCGCCGAAGGTTCATTGAAGTAGGAGTCTTCGTTCAAATCGAGGTTAGTGATCTTCTCAGTCATAGGAAACGATGGCAGAAACATTATGTAGAAAAAAACCTATGATCAGTGAACATTTTAATCACCTCAAGTATCTTGTACCCCAGCACATACTTTAAAATACTACTTAATTTTTTGGGGGGGGTATCTGTACTTTACTTAACTATTTATATTTTTGACAAATTTTACTTCACTACATTCCAAAAGAAAATAATGTATTTTTTACTCCATACATTTTCCCTGACACACTTGTCAAGATAACATTCCTGGTCATCCCTACTGCCTCTGATCTGGAGGACTCACTAAACAGAGAACATCCCTGGTCATCCCTACTGCCTCTGATCTGGAGGACTCACTAAACAGAGAAGATCCCTGGTCATCCCTACTGCCTCTGATCTGGAGGACTCACTAAACAGAGAACATCCCTGGTAATCTCTACTGCCTCTGATCTGGAGGACTCACTAAACAGAGAACATCCCTGGTCATTCCTAGTGTCTCTGATCTGGAGGACTCACTAAACAGAGAACATCCCTGGTCATCTCTACTGCCTCTGATCTGGAGGACTCACTAAACAGAGAACATCCCTGGTCATCCCTATTGCCTCTAATCTGGAGGACTCACTAAACAGAGAACATCCCTGGTCCTCCCTAGTGTCTCTGATCTGGAGGACTCACTAAACAGAGAACATCCCCGGTCATCCCTACTGCCTCTAATCTGGAGGACTCACTAAACAGAGAACATCCCTACTGCCTCTGATCTGGAGGACTCACTAAACAGAGAACATCCCTGGTCCTCCCTAGTGTCTCTGATCTGGAGGACTCACTAAACAGAGAACATCCCTGGTCCTCCCTAGTGTCTCTGATCTGGATGACTCACTAAACAGAGAACCTCACTGGTCATCCCTACTGCCTCTGATCTGGAGGACTCACTAAACAGAGAACATCCCTGGTCATCCCTACTGCCTCTGATCTGGAGGACTCACTAAACAGAGAACATCCCTGGTCATCCCTACTGCCTCTGATCTGGAGGACTCACTAAACAGAGAACATCCCTGGTCATCTCTACTGCCTCTGATCTGGAGGACTCACTAAACAGAGAACATCCCTGGTCATCCCTATTGCCTCTAATCTGGAGGACTCACTAAACAGAGAACATCCCTGGTCCTCCCTAGTGTCTCTGATCTGGAGGACTCACTAAACAGAGAACATCCCCGGTCATCCCTACTGCCTCTAATCTGGAGGACTCACTAAACAGAGAACATCCCTACTGCCTCTGATCTGGAGGACTCACTAAACAGAGAACATCCCTGGTCCTCCCTAGTGTCTCTGATCTGGAGGACTCACTAAACAGAGAACATCCCTGGTCCTCCCTAGTGTCTCTGATCTGGATGACTCACTAAACAGAGAACCTCACTGGTCATCCCTACTGCCTCTGATCTGGAGGACTCACTAAACAGAGAACATCCCTGGTCATCCCTACTGCCTCTGATCTGGAGGACTCACTAAACAGAGAACATCCCTGGTCATCCCTACTGCCTCTGATCTGGAGGACTCACTAAACAGAGAACATCCCTGGTCATCTCTACTGCCTCTGATCTGGAGGACTCACTAAACAGAGAACATCCCTGGTCATCCCTATTGCCTCTAATCTGGAGGACTCACTAAACAGAGAACATCCCTGGTCCTCCCTAGTGTCTCTGATCTGGAGGACTCACTAAACAGAGAACATCCCCGGTCATCCCTACTGCCTCTAATCTGGAGGACTCACTAAACAGAGAACATCCCTACTGCCTCTGATCTGGAGGACTCACTAAACAGAGAACATCCCTGGTCCTCCCTAGTGTCTCTGATCTGGAGGACTCACTAAACAGAGAACATCCCTGGTCCTCCCTAGTGTCTCTGATCTGGATGACTCACTAAACAGAGAACCTCACTGGTCATCCCTACTGCCTCTGATCTGGAGGACTCACTAAACAGAGAACATCCCTGGTCATCCCTACTGCCTCTGATCTGGAGGACTCACTAAACAGAGAACATCACAGGTCATCCCTACTGCCTCTGATCTGGAGGACTCACTAAACAGAGAACCTCACTGGTCATCCCTACTGCCTCTGATCTGGAGGACTCACTAAACAGAGAACATCCCTGGTCATCTCTACTGTCTCTGATCTGGATGACTCACTAAACAGAGAACATCCATGGTCATCCCTACTGCCTCTGATCTGGAGGACTCACTAAACAGAGAACATCCCTGGTCATCCTCTACCTCTGATCTGGAGGACTCACTAAACAGAGAACATCCCTGGTCATCCCTACTGCCTCTGATCTGGAGGACTCACTAAACAGAGAACATCCCTGGTCATCTCTACTGTCTCTGATCTGGAGGACTCACTAAACAGAGAACATCCCTGGTCATCCCTACTGCCTCTGATCTGGAGGACTCACTAAACACAAAGGCATCTTTTGTAAATAATGTCTGAGTGTTGGAGCGTGCCCCTGGCTATCCATACATTTAAAAAACAAGAAAATTGTACAGTATGCTTTGCTTAATATAAGGAATTTGAGATGATTTATGCTTTAACATTTGATACTAAAGTATATTTAGAACCAAATATATTAAAACCTTTACTCAAGTAGTATTTTACTGCTCACTTCTACTTGAGTAACTTTCGCTTAAGGTATTTATACTTTTTCCACCACTGGTCGGTACCGGTACTTCCTGTTTATAGCGTCCTTATTGTTAACTCTGCATTGTCAGCGAACATTTCACGGTAATGTCTACACATGTCGTTTTCAAATTCAATTCGCGAAAGTTCCCCTCGGCCAACGTGGAGGAGGTTCTTATAAAATATTGACTCAAAAACAAAAGAGCCCTGCTCAGGTAACTCATCCCATTCCCTCTACTTCACAGCGTTATCATCTGCAGATTGTATCTACATATTATTATATATTATATATATTATTATATATTATTAACATTTTGAATATTGTCAATAATAATCTTATGACCGTAAAGTTGAATTCCTTTGTTAGCTCTGTTAGCCCATTTGGAAGACAACTGTGGTCAGCTCGTCCAGTGCTATTATTTAATATGTTTACAATTATATGTTCAAATTATATGTTATATCATTTAATTACCCTAAATATGGATACACCCTCTGTTTTCAAATCACTTAGAGGGTTTGGGCTGTTACATATCAACGTACGGAGATTGATGTCAAAAGTGGACCTCTTGATATCTGCCTGACATGAGCTCGGATGTTTTTTGGTTCTCACAGAGACTTGGCTAAATGGCTCCATCCCGCTTAAATTGCTGAGTACGACATCTTCAGGTGTGACAGACTGAAAAAAGGGGGAGGGGTGGTTATATACAGTTGTATGAAATCAACTGTGGAATCATACGCTCTAAATATCACTATCCCCAAAAATATTTAGCTTTTGGTTACAGATGTGGCCATAAAGCTAAATACAAAACTGTTCTGTTGCAGGGATTTACCTAGTTTAATCAGCTGTGTTTGCTAGGGGGAGTGTGACTCCACGCCGGGCCCCGAGGACTGAATTACCCATTGCTGTGTTAGCGATACCAAACAGAGAAGTGTTAGACTCTTTTGCCAGCTTGATTGTTTTCTCTGGATGATGGGAATCTCAGGGACTTTCCCTTCAGCTCTGCAGTCATCCCATTTCCCGCTCTTAACACACAACTCCTCTAACCCAGGCTCAACACTCAGCCCTCTGGCCAGATAAGGTTCACAGCAATGAGTCAATCAACTGTAGACATTCTCTATAAAGTGTAATTATGTCATAAACAAACTGTATTTACTGTCAGGGACACCTAACTAATGGAGATGAGGTCTCTTACACACAATGAGCAGTAGTTTGTGGTATTTATCCCAGCTAGTGTTGTTGACATATGTTCTCCTGGACTTGGATAAACCTACTGACCACAGTCAGGGCCCAGACCACAGCTGTTATTTCATACTCTCTCTCTCTCTCTCTCTCTCTCTCTCTCTCTCTCTCAAAACAATAAAAATGAGCAGTAAACATTACACTCACAGAAATGTCAAGAGCCTAAATACATTTCAAATGTCATTATGTCAATATACAGTGTTGTAACAATGTCCAAGGCGTAGGCAAAAGACATGTCGGGGACAGGCGAGAGTTTTTAACCAGGTCAGAGTGCAATACGGTACAGACGGGCAGGCAGGCTCAAGGTCAGGGGCAGGCAGGCTCAAGGTCAGGGGCAGGCAGGGTCAAGGTCAGGGGCAGGCAGGCTCAAGGTCAGGGGCAGGCAGGGTCAAGGTCAGGGACAGGCAGGCTCAAGGTCAGGGGCAGGGGCAGGCAGGCTCAAGGTCAGGGGCAGGCAGGCTCAAGGTCAGGGGCAGGCAGGGTCAAGGTCAGGGACAGGCAGGCTCAAGGTCAGGGGCAGGCAGGCTCAAGGTCAGGGACAGGCAGGCTCAAGGTCAGGGGCAGGGGCAGGCAGGCTCAAGGTCAGGGACAGGCAGGCTCAAGGTCAGGGGCAGGGGCAGGCAGGCTCAAGGTCAGGGGCAGGCAGGCTCAAGGTCAGGGGCAGGCAGGCTCAAGGTCAGGGGCAGGCAGGCTCAAGGTCAGGGACAGGCAGGCTCAAGGTCAGGGGCAGGCAGGGTCAAGGTCAGGGACAGGCAGGCTCAAGGTCAGGGGCAGGGGCAGGCAGGCTCAAGGTCAGGGGCAGGCAGGCTCAAGGTCAGGGGCAGGCAGGGTCAAGGTCAGGGACAGGCAGGCTCAAGGTCAGGGACAGGCAGGCAGGGTCAAGGTCAGGGACAGGCAGGCTCAAGGTCAGGGGCAGGGGCAGGCAGGCTCAAGGTCAGGGGCAGGCAGGCTCAAGGTCAGGGGCAGGCGGGCAGGGTCAAGGTCAGGGACAGGCAGGCTCAAGGTCAGGGGCAGGGGCAGGCAGGCTCAAGGTCAGGGGCAGGCAGGCTCAAGGTCAGGGGCAGGCGGGCTCAGAGTCAGGGGCAGGCAGGCTCAAGGTCAGGGGCAGGCAGGCTCAAGGTCAGGGGCAGGCAGGGTCAAGGTCAGGGACAGGCAGGCTCAAGGTCAGGGACAGGCAGGCTCAAGGTCAGGGGCAGGGGCAGGCAGGCTCAAGGTCAGGGGCAGGCAGGCTCAAGGTCAGGGGCAGGCGGGCTCAGAGTCAGGGGCAGGCAGGCTCAAGGTCAGGGGCATGCAGGCTCAAGGTCAGGGGCAGGCAGGCACAAGGTCAGGGGCAGGCAGGCTCAAGGTCAGGGGCAGGCAGGCTCAGAGTCAGGGGCAGGTAGGCTCAAGGTCAGGGGCAGGCAGGCTCAGAGTCAGGACAGGCAAGGGTCAGAACCAGGAGGACGAGGAAAAACAGGAGCTATGAGAAAACCGCTGGTTGACTGGTCAAACAAGACGAACTGGCACAGACAGACAGAAAACACAAGTATAAATACACAGGGGATAATGGGGAAGATGGGTGACACCTGGAGGGGACAAGCACAAGGACAGGTGAAACAGATCAGGGTGTGACAAGTACAAAAGGGAAAATAAATTAACATAAATATGGGTTGTATTTACAATGGTGTTTGTTCTTCACTGGTTGCCCTTTTCTTGTGGCAACAGGTCACACATCTTGCTGCTGTGATGGCAGACTGTGGTATTTCACCCAGTAGATATGGGACTTTATCCAAATTGGGTTTGTTTTCTAATTCTTTGTGGATCTGTGTAATCTGAGGGAAATATGTCTCTCTAATATGGTCATACATTTGGCAGGATGTTAGGAGGTGCAGCTCAGTTTCCACCTCATTTCATAGGCAGTGTGCACATAGCCTGTCTTCTCTTGAGAGTCATGTCTGCCTACGGCGGCCTTTCTCAATAGCAAGGCTATGCTCACTGAGTCTGTACATAGTCAAAGCTTTCCTTAAGTTTGGGTCAGTCACAGTGGTCAGGTATTCCGCCACTGTGTACTCTCTGTTTAGGGACAAATATCATTCTAGTTTGCTCTATGCTTTTGTGAATTATTTCCAAATGTGTCAAGTAATTATCTTTTTGTTTTCTCATGATTTTGTTGGGTCGAATTGTGTTGCTGTCCTGGGGCTCTGTAGGGTGTGTTTGTGTTTGTGAACAGAGCCCCAGGACCAGCTTGCTTAGGGGACTCTTCTCCAGGTTCATCTCTCTGTAGGTGATGGCTTTGTTGTGGAAGGTTTGGGAATCGCTTCCTTTTAGGTGGTTGTAGAATGTAACGTCTCATTTCTGGATTTTGATAATTAGTGGGTATCGGCCTAATTCATTATTTGGTGTTTTACGTTGTACATGGAGGATATTTTTGCAGAATTCTGCATGCAGAGTCTCAATTTGATGTTTGTCCCATTTTGTGAAGTCTTGGTTGGTGAGCGGACCCCAGACCTCACAACCATAAAGGGCAATAGGTTCTTTAACTGATTCAAGTATTTTTAGCCAGATCCTAATTGGTATGTCAAATTTTATGTTCCTTTTGATGGCAAAGAAGGCTCTTTTTGCCTTGTCTCTCAGATCTCTCAGATCGTTCACAGCTTTGTGGAAGTTACCTGTGGCGCTGATATTTAGGCCGAGGTATGCATAGTTTTTTATGTGCTCTAGGACAACGGTGTCTTGATAAAATGTGTATTTGTGGTCCTCTCTCTCATGTCCAATAACTCCCTTATCTGATTCACTACAGAAGAGTCAGTTTTATGATTCACTGCAGAAGAGTCAGATTTACGATTCACTAAAGAAGAGTCAGTTTTATGATTCACTGCAGAAGAGTCAGATTTACGATTCACTGCAGAAGAGTCAGATTTACAATTCACTAAAGAAGAGTCAGTTTTATGATTCACTACAGAAGAGTCAGTTTTATGATTCACTGTAGAAGAGTTAGATTTACAATTCACTAAACTACAGTTTTGTGCTGCATAGATTGTTGTCCTTCTGGAAGGTTCTCCCATCTCCACATAGGAACTCCAGAGCTCTGTCAGAGTTTCCATTGGGATCTTGATCACCTTCCTGACTAAGGCCTTTCCCCCCCGATTGCACAGTTTGGCCGGATGGCCAGCTCTAGGAAGAGTCTTGGTGGTTACAAACTGCAGCAGAAATGTTTTGGTACCCTTCCCCAGATCTGTGCCTCGACACAATCATTTCCCGGAGTTCAACGGACAATTCCTTTGACCTTATGGCTTGGTTTTTGCTCGGACATGCCCAACTGTAGGAACTTAAATATAAAGGTGTGTGCCTTTCCAAATCATGTCCAATCAATAGAATTTACAACAGGTGGACTCCAATCAAGTTGTAGAAACATCTCAAGGATGATCAATGGAAACAGGATGCACTTGAGTGCAATTTTGAGTCACATAGCAAATGGTCTGAATACTTATGTCAATAAGGTATTTATTTTTAAAATGTTTAATACATTTGCAAACATTTCAAAAAACCTGTTTTGACTTTGTCATTATGGCACATTGTGTGTAGATTGATGATGATTTAAAAAATATATATATTTTAGAATAAGGCTGTAACGTAACAACATTTGGAAAAAGTCAAGGGGTCTGAATACTTTCCCAATTTATAGTTTGGGACTGTTAGTAATGAGCTCTAGAAGTGTATTGTTGGGTGAGGGGGGTGTGTGTTAATAATGGGTTATTTAAGTGTATAGTAGGGGACTGTTATTAATTAGATTAGATGTTTATAGTTTGGGACTGTTATTAATTAGATCTAGATGTTTATAGTTGGACTGTTATTAATTAGATCTAGATGTTTATAGTTTGGGACTGTTATTAATTTGATCTAGATGTTTATAGCTTGGGACTGTTATTAATTAGATCTAGATGTTTATAGTTGGTCTGTTATTAATTAGATCTAGATGTTTATAGTTTGGGACTATTATTAATTAGATCTAGATGTTTATAGTTTGGGACTATTATTAATTAGATCTAGATGTTTATAGTTTGGGACTATTATTAATTAGATCTAGATGTTTATAGTTTGGGACTATTATTAATTAGATCTAGATGTTTATAGTTTGGGACTATTATTAATTAGATCTAGATGTTTATAGTTTGGGACTGTTATTAATTAGATCTAGATGTTTATAGTTTGGGACTATTATTAATTAGATCTAGATGTTTATAGTTTGGGACTGTTATTAATTAGATCTAGATGTGTATAGTTGAGGGGGGTTATTAATTAGATCTAGATGTTTATAGTTTGGGACTGTTATTAATTTGATCTAGATGTTTATAGTTGGACTGTTATTAATTAGATCTAGATGTTTATAGTTTGGGACTATTATTAATTAGATCTAGATGTTTATAGTTTGGGACTGTTATTAATTAGATCTAGATGTTTATAGTTTGGGACTATTATTAATTAGATCTAGATGTTTATAGTTTGGGACTATTATTAATTAGATCTAGATGTTTATAGTTTGGGACTATTATTAATTAGATCTAGATGTTTATAGTTTGGGACTGTTATTAATTAGATCTAGATGTTTATAGTTTGGGACTATTATTAATTAGATCTAGATGTTTATAGTTTGGGACTGTTATTAATTAGATCTAGATGTGTATAGTTGAGGGGGGTTATTAATTAGATCTAGATGTTTATAGTTTGGGACTGTTATTAATTTGATCTAGATGTTTATAGTTGGACTGTTATTAATTAGATCTAGATGTTTATAGTTTGGGACTATTATTAATTAGATCTAGATGTTTATAGTTTGGGACTGTTATTAAAGCGTTCTAGAAGTGTATAGTTGAGGGGGGTTATTAATTAGATCTAGATGTTTATAGTTGGACTGTTATTAATTAGATCTAGATGTTTATAGTTGGTCTGTTATTAATTAGATCTAGATGTTTATAGTTTGGGACTGTTATTAATTAGATCTAGATGTTTATAGTTGGACTGTTATAAATTAGATCTAGATGTTTATAGTTTGGGACTGTTATTAATTAGATCTAGATGTTTATAGTTTGGGACTATTATTAATTAGATCTAGATGTTTATCGTTGGACTGTTATTAATTAGATCTAGATGTTTATAGTTTGGGACTGTTATTAATTAGATCTAGATGTTTATAGTCGGGGACTGTTATTAATTAGATCTAGATGTTTATAGTTGGACTGTTATTAATTAGATCTAGATGTTTATAGTTTGGGACTATTATTAATTAGATCTAGATGTTTATAGTTTGGGACTATTATTAATTAGATCTAGATGTTTATAGTTGGACTGTTATTAAAGCGTTCTAGAAGTGTATAGTTGAGAGGGGTTATTAATTAGATCTAGATGTTTATAGTTTGGGACTGTTATTAATTAGATCTAGATGTGTATAGTTGAGGGGGGTTATTAAAGCCTTCTAGAAGTGTATAGTTGAGGGGGGTTATTAATTAGATCTAGATGTTTATAGTTTGGGACTATTATTAATTAGATCTAGATGTTTATAGTTGGACTGTTATTAAAGCCTTCTAGAAGTGTATAGTTGAGGGGGGTTATTAATTAGATCTAGATGTGTATAGTTGAGGGGGGTTATTAAAGCCTTCTAGAAGTGTATAGTTGAGGGGGGTTATTAAAGCCTTCTAGAAGTGTATAGTTGAGGGGGGTTATTAATTAGATCTAGATGTTTATAGTTGAGGGGGGTTATTAATTAGATCTAGATGTGTATAGTTGAGGGGGGTTATTAAAGCGTTCTAGAAGTGTATAGTTGAGGGGGGTTATTAATTAGATCTAGATGTTTATAGTTGAGGGGGGTTATTAATTAGATCTAGATGTGTATAGTTGAGGGGGGTTATTAAAGCGTTCTAGAAGTGTATAGTTGAGGGGGGTTATTAATTAGATCTAGATGTTTATAGTTGAGGGGGGTTATTAATTAGATCTAGATGTTTATAGTTGAGGGGGGTTATTAATTAGATCTAGATGTGTATAGTTGAGGGGGGTTATTAATTAGATCTAGAAGTGTATAGTTGAGGGGGGTTATTAATTAGATCTAGAAGTGTATAGTTGAGGGGGGTTATTAATTAGATCTAGAAGTGTATAGTTGAGGGGGGTTATTAAAGCCTTCTAGAAGTGTATAGTTGAGGGGGGTTATTAAAGCCTTCTAGAAGTGTATAGTTGAGGGGGGTTATTAAAGCCTTCTAGAAGTGTATAGTTGAGGGGGGTTATTAATTAGATCTAAAAGTGTATAGTTGAGGGGGGTTATTAATTAGATCTAGAAGAGTATAGTTGAGGGGGGTTATTAAAGCCTTCTAGAAGTGTATAGTTGAGGGGGGTTATTAAAGCCTTCTAGAAGTGTATAGTTGAGGGGGGTTATTAATTAGATCTAGAAGTGTATAGTTGAGGGGGGTTATTAAAGCCTTCTAGAAGTGTATAGTTGAGGGGGGTTATTAAAGCCTTCTAGAAGTGTATAGTTGAGGGGGGTTATTAAAGCCTTCTAGAAGTGTATAGTTGAGGGGGGTTATTAAAGCCTTCTAGAAGTGTATAGTTGAGGGGGGTTATTAAAGCCTTCTAGAAGTGTATAGTTGAGGGGGGTTATTAATGAGTTCTAGAAGTGTATAGTTGAGGGGGGTTATTAATGAGTTCTAGAAGTGTATAGTTGAGGGGGGTTATTAACAAATTATAGAAGCTGCATGTTATCAATATATCAAAGTGTCACCAACAAAAAGGTAAACAAGAGGCCTATTGCAAATGCAGCAAATGGCATATCGAATCAATGAGCCCAATCAGTCCTCCATGACAACTAAATCTTAAACAACAGAGTAGGGCTGGCTAATAAGTTCATAGTTTTGGGGTCATGCTCATGTAAAACAGTTTGGCTAATCTGTAGTTCCATATTTCCAAGTCCTATTCTTGAAGATCAAGGGGTATAACATTTATTGAAATGACTGGAATTCTGATAGACTGGTTTTTAATGTAAAGATATGATTTAATCGTGGTAGAAAGCGATGGGTTAGAGGAAGCCTACATAACCAACCCATAAAGCTACATTTAACATCCAGCTGTGTAAACTTTAACATTGATTTATCCTGCAATAGATGTTGTTCAATTGATAAAAATATATTTTTTTGTCTTCTTCTAATGTCTCTTAAGGGGAAAGTAATCTAAAAGTAACTGAAAGTAATCAGATTGCGTTACTGAGTTTGGGGTAATCCAAAAGTTACGTTACCGATTACAATTTTGGACAGGTAACTAGTAACTGTAACATTTTACATTTAGAAAGCAACATACCCAATCCCGGTAATCAATTAATTTTAGAAGTGTATAGTGTGGGGATTGTTATTAGTGAGTTATAGAAGTGTATAGTGGGGGATTGTTATAAGTGAGCTATCGAAGTGTATAGTCTAGGTGTTATTAATGAGTTATAGAAGTGTATAGTGTGGGGATTGTTATTAGTGAGTTATAGAAGTGTGTAGTTGGGGGGGATATTAATGTGTTCTAGAATTGTATAGTTGTTGACTGTTATTAATGAGTTCTAGAAGTGTATAGTTGGACATTGTTATTAATGAGTTCTAGAAGTGTGTAGTTGGACATTGTTATTAATGAGTTCTAGAAGTGTATATTTGGACATTGTTATTAATGAGTTCTAGAAGTGTATGGTTGGACATTGTTATTAATGAGTTCTAGAAGTGTGTAGTTGGACATTGTTATTAATGAGTTCTAGAAGTGTGTAGTTGGACATTGTTATTAATGAGTTCTAGAAGTGTATATTTGGACATTGTTATTAATGAGTTCTAGAAGTGTATGGTTGGACATTGTTATTAATGAGTTCTAGAAGTGTGTAGTTGGACATTGTTATTAATGAGTTCTAGAAATGTATAGTTGGACATTGTTATTAATGAGTTCTAGAAGTGTATGGTTGGACATTGTTATTAATGAGTTCTAGAAGTGTATATTTGGACATTGTTATTAATGAGTTCTAGAAGTGTGTAGTTCGAGGGTTATTAATACGTTCTAGAAGTGTATAGTTGGGGGGTTATTAATGCCTTCTAGAAATGTACACTTGGGGATTGTTATTCATGAGTTCTATAAGTGTATAGTTGGGGGGTTATTAATTAGTTATAGAAGTGTATAGTTGGGATTGTTATTAATGAGTTGTAGAAGTTTATAGTTGGGGACTGTTGGGGTTATTAATGAGCTCTAACAGTGTATATTTGGGTACGATTTAATTTTAATTCTAGAAGTGTGTATTTGGGGACTGTTATTAATGAGTTCTAGAGGTGAATAATTGTAGGTGTTATTAATGAGTTCTAGAAGTGTATCGTTGGCAGGGTTATTAATCAGTTCTGTAATTGTGCAGTTGAAAACAGACAGCAGTATTGTATCTTTCATATGGTGTACAGTATCAGGTTGTCTGTGTGAATCAAGATAGAATATGTTATAAACCTCAGGCTTTCTGCCTGAATCAGGATAGAATATGTTATAAACCTCAGGCTTTCTGCCTGAATCAGGATAGAATATGTTATAAACCTCAGGCTTTCTGCCTGAATCAGGATAGAATATGTTATAAACCTCAGGCTTTCTGCCTGAATCAGGATAGAATATGTTATAAACCTCAGGCTTTCTGCCTGAATCAGGATAACAGTGCTATTCTCAGACCGTCTCATTGTTGTTATTGTTGTTGTTGTACAGGACATCGTCAGAAGCTAGAGGAGTCTCCTAAAACAGTCCTGTTCTCAGACCGTCTCAGTGAGCTGGAGAGGATCAGACAGACAACCATGAGGGTTGCCATGCCGACACAACCCCAACGACAGCCACTCAACGCCGGACCCAACTCCTTCAACCACCAGGGACAGACACAGATACCAGGTGAGTCTAATACCTCTAACCCCAACCCCAGGGACAGACACAGATACCAGGTGAGTCTAATACCTCTAACCCCAACCCCAGGGACAGACACAGATACCAGGTGAGTCTAATACCTCTAACCCCAACCCCAGGGACAGACACAGATACCAGGTGAGTCTAATACCTCTAACCCCAACCCCAGGGACAGACACAGATACCAGGTGAGTCTACTACCTCTAACCCCAACCCCAGGGACAGACACAGATACCAGGTGAGTCTACTACCTCTAACCCCAACCCCAGGGACAGACACAGATACCAGGTGAGATTACTACCTCTAACCCTAACCCCAGGGACAGACACAGATACCAGGTGAGTCTAATACCTCTAACCCCAACCCCAGGGACAGACACAGATACCAGGTGAGTCTACTACCTCTAACCCTAACCCCAGGGACAGACACAGATACCAGGTGAGTCTAATACCTCTAACCCTAACCCCAGGGACAGACATAGATACCAGGTGAGTCTAATACCTCTAACCCTAACCCCAGGGACAGACACAGATACCAGGTGAGTCTAATACCTCTAACCCCAACCCCAGGGACAGACACAGATACCAGGTGAGTCTAATACCTCTAACCCCAACCCCAGGGACAGACACAGATACCAGGTGAGACCATAACATTACCCCCCCCTTAACCTTCTCAATACCAGGTGAGACCATAACTTTAACCACTCTAACCCCAGGGACAGACACAGATACCAGGTGAGACCGTAACTTGAACCACTCTAACCCCAGTGACAGACAACGATACCAGGTGAGACCGTAGCTATAACACTCACAGCCTTTTATGTTCCAGTTCCTGTTCTAGTTCTCTAGTTGTCTGTATCTATTACATCGGCCCTGTCGAGGTGGAACACTGGACAACAGAGAAAGAAACAGCTATGCAGTAATAGCTAACAAGTCACACTCTTTCTGCTCCTCCCTCCCCTCCCCTCCTCCTCCTCCTCCTCCTCCCCTCCAACCATCCCTCTCCTCCTTCCTCCAGACCCTCGCCAGTCTCAGTCATCTCCTTCCTGGTCCTATGAGCAGCCCTACCCGTCCTACCTGAGTCCTATGACCTCCCCATCTGTCCACTCCACCACGCCCCTCTCCTCCAGCCGAGCCACCGGCCTGCCCAACATCACTGACCTGCCCCGCCGCCTGCCAGGTAACACAAACACGCAAACATTGACGTGTACGCACACTAACCCACACCCACACACACACTCTCACACACACACTATAAATAAACAATAACTAACACCAAGAATCAGATTAAATGACATTTGCTCTGTGATTTGTTTCTCTTTAACTCTGTTGGATTTCAAAATAGCCACTTCTACCCCAGCTAGCACATAACGTTCTGAGAACCTTATGTTTCTTAGAGCTTGGTGAGAGTGTGGTTAGAGTGTGGTTAGTGTGTGGTTAAAGTGTGGTTCTCAGAGTGTGGTTAGAGTGTGGTTCTCAGAGTGTGGTTAGAGTGTGGTTAGAGTGTGGTTAGAGTGTAGTTCTCAGAGTGTGGTTAGAGTGTGGTTAGAGTGTGGTTATAGTGTGGTTAGAGTGTGGTTCTCAGAGTGTGGTTGTCCTCTGGTTATTTATCATACAACCTTCGCACAACGTTCTGGGAACGGTGCAGGATAGTTGCTTGGCTTTGGAACACAGCACATTTAAGTAACTTGACAAAAAAACATAATTTTCTAATTGTTTTTCATTACTTTAACAACATTTTCCCAAAAGTTCAAACATGGTTACATTTCATTTTGGTTCTAGCAACGTTCTCCAACTGGTTTGACATTGGGAATGTTCTCAAATAGTTCAGAGAACATTAAGAAACAACATTCTTCTGTGGGAACGTTTCGTCCAGGTTTACTCATGGTTGTATTTAAAGTCAAGTTCTCAAATTGTTCTGAGAACGTTATTAAGAAAACTTTCCATAAAAACAAGATACATAAAATCATTAACATATATATTCCGTTCTTCAACAAAACTCTCTTTATCCTCTATCTTGTTAAGTGTGTTGGCCACGCCCACTAATTTGCTGATCTGATTTCCTGATCTTAATGAGTGCTTGTTTCCTTTGAAATGGGGTCTGTTTGAATAGACTAAAATGAACAGCTTTGTATGCGTAAAAAACAACATGGCGGCATGCTAGCTCGAGCCTGGTGGCACAATGGACTAATTCCATGGATAGAGAACAGAAGACTATTGGTGTCACAAAAATAAATGGGTTTGCATAATTAATGCCTAAAAAATGAATTCACATTATCCTGTCTTTGGCATCATTAAAAGTGACTGTTATTTTATCAAATCAATTCTCTGTAATTATTATTACGGCATTAAACTAATCATGTAAATGTAATTAACTAGGAAGTCGGGGCACCAAGGAAAATCTTCAGATTACAAAGTTATAATTTTCCTAATATAACTCTTCAGATATTTTAATATCTGATCAATTAGTCTTCTATTCATGAATTATTCTTTACCTCACGTTAGTCTCATTCCCAACATCGTATATTGTTGGTTATCTGCACGAACCCAGACTCTAATATGAATCATCCATACACCAATTGGCTTAATAATTTATTTACTAGCTAACTAAATAATCACAGAAATGCATAAACACACAAACAGTCGATATGGTTACAAGGAAATGATAGGGGAGGTTCCCTAATGGGCTAAACTGATATGACGGCTTGGTGGACAAAGGGAAGTGGGTGTGGACTGAGAACAAGCGGGAAAGACAAAAATGATCACTACACACTATATTACTATATTAATTGAAATGCTAATCCTTTGCACGTGAACGCTTACTTCTTCGGGAATAATTGCAATCAATATACATTTACGCCCAGTGTGTCGTCGTGATCTCTGTTGGAATCGTCCGTCTGTCTGCTGGAGAGTTTATCTGAGTCTCTCGCTCTGCTTCCCTGAAGATCAAAGTCTATCGTGGTTAGAATGGATACTTCAGAGTACCATTCAGAAATGTTCTCATAGAATAGATGTTTCAGGCATCCCAGGTTGACATAATTTCCAGCTGCAGACTAGTAATTAGTATCTAAGATTTGCTCTTATTCTGTTGGGATCGATAGTCTCAGAGTTGAACCATTTCCAGTCGTGTAGCCGAAGCTCCATGTGGTTTAGGTCTAAACTATTCGCAATAACAGCTCATGCTGTGGGTTTGCTCAGTCTTGGTACTCAAACCTGTGCCACCTCAGCTTACACCGAGGTATGCGTGGTCTGAAGAGGATCTCCTCAGTAGGGTTTTTTATTCGTAACAGTAGAAAAGGTGGTTCTATGATGCCTGATCATGTCTGTGCTCACGGGGGCGGGCCAATGACTTAGTTCAACTTTGAAGGGATTCTCTCACATTAAAGGTTTAACATCACATTACATCATTTCACGAATAGTTTATTCTTTACTCATTCATTTTATACAAGAATTAGATGCAAACCCCATTATTGAGAAATGTACACATTCAGAGATAGAGTTATGTGTGTTTCCTGTACTCTCCGAGGTCACCAAATGAAAAACACTCGTCATACCCCTCCCTTTAGTGTCCACGGACCATTCCCACCATCAAACAAGTGGACATTTTGTTTCAAATTCCCCTTTTGGAGATTTAGGAGTTCGGCCACGTGAAATCCTTTGTTCTCTCTGTCTCTCTTTCTGCATGGCCAGGGGGAGAGAGTCTCCTCCAGGAATTTATAACCTGAGATAACAGAACCTGGGTGTAGGAGAGAGTCTCCTCCAGGAATGTATAAGCTGAGATAACAGAACCTGGGTGTAGGAGAGAGTCTCCTCCAGGAATGTATAACCTGAGATAACAGAACCTGGGTGTAGGAGAGAGTCTCCTCCAGGAATGTATAACCTGAGATAACAGAACCTGGGTGTAGGAGAGAGTCTCCTCCAGGAATTTATAACCTGAGATAACAGAACCTGGGTGTAGGAGAGAGTCTCCTCCAGGAATTTATAACCTGACATAACAGAACCTGGGTGTAGGAGAGAGTCTCCTCCAGGAATGTACGACCTGAGATAACAGAACCTGGGTGTAGGAGAGAGTCTCCTCCAGGAATTTATAACCTGAGATAACAGAACCTGGGTGTAGGAGAGAGTCTCCTCCAGGAATGTATAACCTGAGATAACAGAACCTGGGTGTAGGAGAGAGTCTCCTCCAGGAATGTATAACCTGAGATAACAGAACCTGGGTGTAGGAGAGAGTCTCCTCCAGGAATTTATAACCTGAGATAACAGAACCTGGGTGTAGGAGAGAGTCTCCTCCAGGAATTTATAACCTGAGATAACAGAACCTGGGTGTAACAGAACCTGGGTGTAGGAGAGAGTCTCCTCCAGGAATGTATAACCTGAGATAACAGAACCTGGGTGTAGGAGAGAGTCTCCTCCAGGAATGTATAACCTGAGATAACAGAACCTGGGTGTAGGAGAGAGTCTCCTCCAGGAATTTATAACCTGAGATAACAGAACCTGGGTGTAGGAGAGAGTCTCCTCCAGGAATGTATAAGCTGAGATAACAGAACCTGGGTGTAGGAGAGAGTCTCCTCCAGGAATGTACGACCTGAGATAACAGAACCTGGGTGTAGGAGAGAGTCTCCTCCAGGAATTTATAACCTGACATAACAGAACCTGGGTGTAGGAGAGAGTCTCCTCCAGGAATGTACGACCTGAGATAACAGAACCTGGGTGTAGGAGAGAGTCTCCTCCAGGAATTTATAACCTGAGATAACAGAACCTGGGTGTAGGAGAGAGTCTCCTCCAGGAATGTATAACCTGAGATAACAGAACCTGGGTGTAGGAGAGAGTCTCCTCCAGGAATGTATAACCTGAGATAACAGAACCTGGGTGTAGGAGAGAGTCTCCTCCAGGAATTTATAACCTGAGATAACAGAACCTGGGTGTAGGAGAGAGTCTCCTCCAGGAATTTATAACCTGAGATAACAGAACCTGGGTGTAACAGAACCTGGGTGTAGGAGAGAGTCTCCTCCAGGAATGTATAACCTGAGATAACAGAACCTGGGTGTAGGAGAGAGTCTCCTCCAGGAATTTATAACCTGAGATAACAGAACCTGGGTGTAGGAGAGAGTCTCCTCCAGGAATTTATAACCTGAGATAACAGAACCTGGGTGTAGGAGAGAGTCTCCTCCAGGAATGTATAAGCTGAGATAACAGAACCTGGGTGTAGGAGAGAGTCTCCTCCAGGAATGTACGACCTGAGATAACAGAACCTGGGTGTAGGAGAGAGTCTCCTCCAGGAATTTATAACCTGACATAACAGAACCTGGGAGTAGGAGAGAGTCTCCTCCAGGAATGTACGACCTGAGATAACAGAACCTGGGTGGAGGAGAGAGTCTCCTCCAGGAATGTATAACCTGAGATAACAGAACCTGGGTGTAGGAGAGAGTCTCCTCCAGGAATGTATAACCTGAGATAACAGAACCTGAGTGTAGGAGAGAGTCTCCTCCAGGAATGTACGACCTGAGATAACAGAACCTGGGTGTAGGAGAGAGTCTCCTCCAGGAATGTACGACCTGAGATAACATAACCTGGGTGTAGGAGAGAGTCTCCTCCAGGAATGTACGACCTGAGATAACAGAACCTAGGTGTAGGAGAGAGTCTCCTCCAGGAATGTACGACCTGAGATAACAGAACCTGGGTGTAGGAGAGAGTCTCTTCCAGGAATGTACGACCTGAGATAACAGAACCTGGGTGTAGGAGAGAGTCTCCTCCAGGAATGTACGACCTGATATAACAGAACCTGGGTGTAGGAGAGAGTCTCCTCCAGGAATGTATAACCTGAGATAACAGAACCTGGGTGTAGGAGAGAGTGGGAAGCAGTGATCTATACCCAGAAAGGGGCACGTCATGACACCATGTGTCCTATCTGTGCTTGGAGGTCACGTCACGACACCATGTGTCATATCTGTGCTTGGAGGCCACGTCATGACACCATGTGTCCTATCTGTGCTTGGAGGCCACGTCATGACACATGTGTCCTATCTGTGCTTGGAGGCCACGTCATGACACATGTGTCCTATCTGTGCATGGAAGCCACGTCATGACACGTGTCCTATCTGTGTTTGGAGGCCACGTCATGACACCATGTGTCCTATCTGTGCTTGGAAGCCACGTCATGACACCATGTGTCCTATCTGTGCTTGGAGGCCACGTCATGACACCATGTGTCCTATCTGTGCTTGGAGGCCACGTCATGACACCATGTGTCCTATCTGTGCTTGGAGGCCACGTCATGACACATGTCCTATCTGTGCTTAGAGGCCACGTCATGACACGTGTCCTATCTGTGCTTGGAGGCCACGTCATGACACGTGTCCTATCTGTGCTTGGAGTTCAAAACAGTTGAAAAAAATTGAAATAACCTCTTACTAAAACCTCCCAGGAAGTCTTTAAAGGAACCACAGTAAAACGTTCTCCGAACCTCCCTGGAACCACAGTAAAACATTCTCAGAACCTCCCTGGAACCACAGTAAAACGTTCTCCGAACCTCCCTGGAATCACAGTAAAACGTTCTCAGAACCTCCCTGGAACCAGAGTAAAACATTCTCCAAACCTCCCTGGAACCACAGTAAAACATTCTCAGAACCTCCCTGGAACCACAGTAAAACGTTCTCAGAACCTCCCTGGAACCAGAGTAAAACGTTGTCAGAACCTCCCTGCAACCTAAAAATAAACGTTCCCAGAACAAGCATATTTTCACTTCTGTTCTCTAAGAACATAAAAAACGTTCAGTTTTACCAGTCAGGAAACATATGGTTTCCTTCCTACAACCAATTTGAAACCAAAAACATATGTTCCAACCTGCCAAGGGAACCAATGTGCTAGCTGGGAAGTGTTTGTTACAGTCTGTCAGACACATAGCGTGGGTCTATTGTCCTCTGTTTGTTTATTCTCCTGTAGACTTTAGATATATTGGGGCTAAGGGGTGTGGCCTACCTGACTGGTTCCCTAAGCAGCGGTTAGCACAGATCAGATTTTTTTTATCCTTGCTGTGAGACTGAACCACGAAGACTCTGGGTAATAACAGGACCGGCATAATGACAGACTGAGGGACAAAGCAACCACTTTATACGCCGCCTCCTTCGCAATGTATGCTGGGTATTTAAAACGTCCATGATTGTCCGGACAGCGGGGCATGGTCAACAGTGTTGAAGACCAACAGCAGGGCATGGTCAACAGTGTTGAAGACCAACAGCAGGGCATGGTCAACAGTGTTGAAGACCAACAGCGGGGCATGGTCAACAGCGTCCAAGGCCAACAGCGGGGCATGGTCAACAGTGTTGAAGGCCAACAGCGGGGCATGGTCAACAGTGTTGAAGGCCAACAGCGGGGCATGGTCAACAGTGTTGAAGACCAACAGCGGGGCATGGTCAACAGTGTTGAAGGCCAACAGCGGGGCATGGTCAACAGTGTTGAAGGCCAACAGCGGGGCATGGTCAACAGTGTTGAAGACCAACAGCGGGGCATGGTCAACAGTGTTGAAGACCAACAGCGGGGCATGGTCAACAGTGTTGAAGGCCAACAGCGGGGCATGGTCAACAGCGTCCAAGGCCAACAGCGGGGCATGGTCAACAGTGTTGAAGGCCAACAGCGGGGCATGGTCAACAGTGTTGAAGACCAACAGCGGGGTATGGTCAACAGTGTTGAAGGCCAACAGCGGGGCATGGTCAACAGTGTTGAAGACCAACAGCGGGGCATGGTTGACAGCGTCCAAGGCCAACAGCGGGGCATGGTCAACAGTGTTGAAGGCCAACAGCGGGGCATGGTCAACAGTGTTGAAGGCCAACAGCGGGGCATGGTCAACAGTGTTGAAGACCAACAGCGGGGCATGGTCAACAGTGTTGAAGGCCAACAGCGGGGCATGGTCAACAGTGTTGAAGGCCAACAGCGGGGCATGGTCAACAGTGTTGAAGACCAACAGCGGGGCATGGTCAACAGTGTTGAAGACCAACAGCGGGGCATGGTCAACAGTGTTGAAGGCCAACAGCGGGGCATGGTCAACAGCGTCCAAGGCCAACAGCGGGGCATGGTCAACAGTGTTGAAGGCCAACAGCGGGGCATGGTTGACAGCGTCCAAGGCCAACAGCGGGGCATGGTCAACAGTGTTGAAGGCCAACAGCAGGGCATGGTCAACAGCGTCCAAGGTCAACAGCAGGGCATGGTCAACAGTGTTGAAGACCAACAGTGGGGCATGGTCAACAGCGTCCAAGGCCAACAGCAGGGCATGGTCAACAGTGTTGAAGGCCAACAGCAGGGCATGGTCAACAGTGTTGAAGGCCAACAGCAGGGCATTGTCAACAGTGTTGAAGACCAACAGCAGGGCATGGTCAACAGTGTTGAAGACCAACAGCAGGGCATGGTCAACAGCGTCCAAGGCCAACAGCGGGGCATGGTCAACAGTGTTGAAGACCAACAGCAGGGCATGGTCAACAGTGTTGAAGACCAACAGCAGGGCATGGTCAACAGTGTTGAAGACCAACAGCGGGGCATGGTCAACAGCGTCCAAGGCCAACAGCAGGGCATGGTTGACAGTGTTGAAGACCAACAGCAGGGCATGGTCAACAGTGTTGAAGACCAACAGCAGGGCATGGTCAACAGTGTTGAAGACCAACAGCAGGGCATGGTCAACAGTGTTGAAGACCAACAGCAGGGTATGGTCAACAGTGTTGAAGACCAACAGCAGGGCATGGTCAACAGTGTTGAAGACCAACAGCGGGGCATGGTCAACAGTGTTGAAGACCAACAGCGTCCAAGGCCAACAGCGGGGCATGGTCAACAGCGTCCAAGGCCAACAGCAGGGCATGGTCAACAGTGTTGAAGACCAACAGCGTCCAAGGCCAACAGCGGGGCATGGTCAACAGTGTTGAAGGTCAACAGCGGGGCATGGTCAACAGTGTTGAAGGCCAACAGCGGGGCATGGTCAACAGTGTTGAAGGCCAACAGCGGGGCATGGTCAACAGTGTTGAAGGCCAACAGCGGGGCATGGTCAACAGTGTTGAAGGCCAACAGCGGGGCATGGTCAACAGTGTTGAAGACCAACAGCGGGGCATGGTCAACAGTGTTGAAGGCCAACAGCGGGGCATGGTCAACAGTGTTGAAGGCCAACAGCGGGGCATGGTCAACAGTGTTGAAGACCAACAGCGGGGCATGGTCAACAGTGTTGAAGACCAACAGCGGGGCATGGTCAACAGTGTTGAAGGCCAACAGCGGGGCATGGTCAACAGCGTCCAAGGCCAACAGCGGGGCATGGTCAACAGTGTTGAAGGCCAACAGCGGGGCATGGTTGACAGCGTCCAAGGCCAACAGCGGGGCATGGTCAACAGTGTTGAAGGCCAACAGCAGGGCATGGTCAACAGCGTCCAAGGTCAACAGCAGGGCATGGTCAACAGTGTTGAAGACCAACAGTGGGGCATGGTCAACAGCGTCCAAGGCCAACAGCAGGGCATGGTCAACAGTGTTGAAGGCCAACAGCAGGGCATGGTCAACAGTGTTGAAGGCCAACAGCAGGGCATTGTCAACAGTGTTGAAGACCAACAGCAGGGCATGGTCAACAGTGTTGAAGACCAACAGCAGGGCATGGTCAACAGCGTCCAAGGCCAACAGCGGGGCATGGTCAACAGTGTTGAAGACCAACAGCAGGGCATGGTCAACAGTGTTGAAGACCAACAGCAGGGCATGGTCAACAGTGTTGAAGACCAACAGCGGGGCATGGTCAACAGCGTCCAAGGCCAACAGCAGGGCATGGTTGACAGTGTTGAAGACCAACAGCAGGGCATGGTCAACAGTGTTGAAGACCAACAGCAGGGCATGGTCAACAGTGTTGAAGGCCAACAGCAGGGCATGGTCAACAGTGTTGAAGGCCAACAGCAGGGCATTGTCAACAGTGTTGAAGACCAACAGCAGGGCATGGTCAACAGTGTTGAAGACCAACAGCAGGGCATGGTCAACAGCGTCCAAGGCCAACAGCGGGGCATGGTCAACAGTGTTGAAGACCAACAGCAGGGCATGGTCAACAGTGTTGAAGACCAACAGCAGGGCATGGTCAACAGTGTTGAAGACCAACAGCGGGGCATGGTCAACAGCGTCCAAGGCCAACAGCAGGGCATGGTTGACAGTGTTGAAGACCAACAGCAGGGCATGGTCAACAGTGTTGAAGACCAACAGCAGGGCATGGTCAACAGTGTTGAAGACCAACAGCAGGGCATGGTCAACAGTGTTGAAGACCAACAGCAGGGTATGGTCAACAGTGTTGAAGACCAACAGCAGGGCATGGTCAACAGTGTTGAAGACCAACAGCGGGGCATGGTCAACAGTGTTGAAGACCAACAGCGTCCAAGGCCAACAGCGGGGCATGGTCAACAGTGTTGAAGACCAACAGCAGGGTATGGTCAACAGTGTTGAAGACCAACAGCAGGGCATGGTCAACAGTGTTGAAGACCAACAGCGGGGCATGGTCAACAGTGTTGAAGACCAACAGCGTCCAAGGCCAACAGCAGGGCATGGTCAACAGTGTTGAAGACCAACAGCGTCCAAGGCCAACAGCGGGGCATGGTCAACAGCGTCCAAGGCCATCAGCAGGGCATGGTCAACAGTGTTGAAGGTCAACAGCGGGGCATGGTCAACAGTGTTGAAGGCCAACAGCGGGGCATGGTCAACAGTGTTGAAGGCCAACAGCGGGGCATGGTCAACAGTGTTGAAGACCAACAGCGGGGCATGGTCAACAGTGTTGAAGACCAACAGCGGGGCATGGTCAACAGTGTTGAAGGCCAACAGCGGGGCATGGTCAACAGTGTTGAAGGCCAACAGCGGGGCATGGTCAACAGCGTCCAAGGCCAACAGCGGGGCATGGTCAACAGTGTTGAAGGCCAACAGCGGGGCATGGTTGACAGCGTCCAAGGCCAACAGCGGGGCATGGTCAACAGTGTTGAAGGCCAACAGCAGGGCATGGTCAACAGCGTCCAAGGTCAACAGCAGGGCATGGTCAACAGTGTTGAAGACCAACAGTGGGGCATGGTCAACAGCGTCCAAGGCCAACAGCAGGGCATGGTCAACAGTGTTGAAGGCCAACAGCAGGGCATGGTCAACAGTGTTGAAGGCCAACAGCAGGGCATTGTCAACAGTGTTGAAGACCAACAGCAGGGCATGGTCAACAGTGTTGAAGACCAACAGCAGGGCATGGTCAACAGCGTCCAAGGCCAACAGCGGGGCATGGTCAACAGTGTTGAAGACCAACAGCAGGGCATGGTCAACAGTGTTGAAGACCAACAGCAGGGCATGGTCAACAGTGTTGAAGACCAACAGCGGGGCATGGTCAACAGCGTCCAAGGCCAACAGCAGGGCATGGTTGACAGTGTTGAAGACCAACAGCAGGGCATGGTCAACAGTGTTGAAGACCAACAGCAGGGCATGGTCAACAGTGTTGAAGACCAACAGCAGGGCATGGTCAACAGTGTTGAAGACCAACAGCAGGGTATGGTCAACAGTGTTGAAGACCAACAGCAGGGCATGGTCAACAGTGTTGAAGACCAACAGCGGGGCATGGTCAACAGTGTTGAAGACCAACAGCGTCCAAGGCCAACAGCGGGGCATGGTCAACAGCGTCCAAGGCCATCAGCAGGGCATGGTCAACAGTGTTGAAGACCAACAGCAGGGCATGGTCAACAGTGTTGAAGACCAACAGCAGGGTATGGTCAACAGTGTTGAAGACCAACAGCAGGGCATGGTCAACAGTGTTGAAGACCAACAGCGGGGCATGGTCAACAGTGTTGAAGACCAACAGCGTCCAAGGCCAACAGCGGGGCATGGTCAACAGCGTCCAAGGCCATCAGCAGGGCATGGTCAACAGTGTTGAAGGTCAACAGCGGGGCATGGTCAACAGTGTTGAAGGCCAAAAACAGGGCATGGTCAACAGTGTTGAAGGCCAACAGCGGGGCATGGTCAACAGTGTTGAAGGCCAACAGCAGGGCATGGTCAACAGTGTTGAAGGCCAACAGCGGGGCATGGTCAACAGTGTTGAAGGCCAACAGCAGGGCATGGTCAACAGTGTTGAAGGCCAACAGCAGGGCATGGTCAACAGTGTTGAAGACCAACAGCGGGGCATGGTCAACAGTGTTGAAGGCCAACAGCAGGGCATGGTCAACAGTGTTGAAGACCAACAGCAGGGCATGGTCAACAGTGTTGAAGACCAACAGCAGGGCATGGTCAACAGTGTTGAAGACCAACAGCAGGGCATGGTCAACAGTGTTGAAGGCCAACAGCGGGGCATGGTTGACAGTGTTGAAGGCCAACAGCGGGGCATGGTCAACAGTGTTGAAGACCAACAGCGGGGCATGGTCAACAGTGTTGAAGACCAACAGCAGGGCATGGTCAACAGTGTTGAAGACCAACAGCAGGGCATGGTCAACAGTGTTGAAGACCAACAGCAGGGCATGGTCAACAGTGTTGAAGGCCAACAGCGGGGCATGGTCAACAGTGTTGAAGGCCAAGAGCAGGGCATGGTCAACAGTGTTGAAGACCAACAGCAGGGCATGGTCAACAGTGTTGAAGGCCAACAGCAGGGCATGGTCAACAGTGTCCAAGGCTGTCAATAAAAAGTGAAACAGTGAATTTTCTTGTCCTGAGCATCTAGAATATCACCTGCAACCTTACTTACAGCAGTAATTGTACTATGCTTGGCTCTAAAACACGACTGAAATTGAGAGAAAACTGAGTTATTATAAAGAATGTCTTTCTTTCCAAAACTTTTGCCAGTGCAGACAGTTTAGATATGGGACGATAATTATCCAACTGGGACAGATCACCACCCTTATGTAAAGGGTGTGACATAGGCTGCTTTCCAGACTTTTGGAATGGTATTACACACCAAGGAAATATTTAATATCTGAGTGAGAGGGGCAGCAATGATCTCTGCACCAATAGTTGCTTAAATAAGGGTTCAATTGATCCGGACCAGCTGCTTACTTTATATCAATAGATTTGAGTGCCTTTACAACTTCTGAAAGCTCAATCTCTGTAAAATGAAATAGATTAACCGTAGACCGGCACGCGGCAGTTTCACACAGCCTCAGTTTCACACAGCCTCGGTTTCACACAGCCTCGGTTTCACACAGCCTCGGTTTAACACAGCCCCGGTTTCACACAGCCTCGGTTTCACACAGCCTCGGTTTCACACAGCCTCGGTTTCACACAGCCTCGGTTTCACACAGCCTCGGTTTCACACAGTCTTGGTTTCACACAGCCTCGGTTTCAAACAGTCTCGGTTTCACACAGCCTCGGTTTCACACAGCCTCGGTTTCACACAGCCTCATTTGAGATGTTAGGAAGGAGTTCATTATCAAATAAATGCCCAGCGGTAACAAAATCCTCATTAAACATGTCAAACAGTTAATTATTGTCAGTCACATCCATTCAGTGAAAGACGAGAGTTAGTGTTCGCATTCATGGATGTAATGGTTTTCAATCATTTCGTGGGGTTATTGAGGTTTTCCTTGGTGGATTCCTAATAGAAGCTAGATTTCCATTTCCGTATTAACAAGGTGCACTTCTTTCTCAGTGCCCTGAATAACTGTCATTCAGTCAGGGAATTACCCTTTCTGGCTTTGGCCCACTGTATTTATGGATCCAATCAGATAACTCCCCTTTAAAGCAGGATTGTCTCTACCTCCTTACCCGGTACTTTTTGAGAGGGGTGAGTTTATCACAGATAGTAGAACACATGGAGTGAAAAAAGGAGAATGCCATGGTAGCTTGTGGGCGAACAAGAATTTAATGAACACACATTATAGACAGAGGGAAGTGGGAGATGTCTCTCCATGTAGATGGATCACACCACACTCTGCTTGGTAAACTGCTCCAGCAGTCAGTCAGACAGTCAGTCAGTCAGTCAGTCAGATGGATCACACCACACTCTGCTTGGTAAACTGCTCCAGCAGTCAGTCAGTCAGTCAGTCAGACAGTCAGTCAGTCAGTCAGATGGATCACACAGCACTCTGCTTGGTAAACTGCTCCAGCCGTCAGTCAGTCAGACAGTCAGTCAGTCAGTCAGTCAGTCAGTCAGTCAGTCAGACAGTCAGTCAGTCAGTGAGAGGTATATTGAACAGTTAGACCACCACAGTGTTAGACTATTCCAAGAAGAACAATAACCTTGACAGGGGTGTCAAACTCATTCCATGGAGGGCTTAGTGTCGGCAGGTTTTTGTGTTTTCCTTTCAATAAAGACCTAGACAACCAGGTGAGGGGTGTTCCTTAGTAATTAGTGACCTAGACAACCAGGTGAGGGGAGTTCCTTAGTAATTAGTGACCTAGACAACCATGTGAGGGGAGTTCTTTGCTAATTAGTGACCTAGACAACCAGGTGAGGGGAGTTCCTTAGTAATTAGTGACCTAGACAACCAGGTGAGGGGAGTTCCTTAGTAATTAGTGACCTAGACAACCAGGTGAGGGGAGTTCCTTGCTAATTAGTGACCTAGACAACCAGGTGAGGGGATTTCCTTACTAATTAGTGGCCTAGACAACCAGGTGAGGGAAGTTCCTTAGTAATAAGTGACCTAGACAACCAGGTGAGGGGAGTTCCTTTGTAATTAGTGACCTAGACAACCAGGTGAGGGGAGTTCCTTAGTAATTAGTGACCTAGACAACCAGGTGAGGGGAGTTCCTTTGTAATTAGTGACCTAGACAACCAGGTGAGGGGAGTTCCTTTGTAATTAGTGACCTAGACAACCAGGTGAGGGGAGTTCCTTAGTAATTAGTGACCTAGACAACCAGGTGAGGGGAGTTCCTTAGTAATTAGTGAGCTAGACAACCAGGTTAGGGGAGTTCTTTACTAATTAGTGACCTAGACAACCAGGTGAGGGGAGTTGCTTACTAATTAGTGACCTTAATTAATCAATTAAGTACCAAACCTGCAGACACTCGGCCCTCCGTGGTATGAGTTTGACTGTGGTCTAACAGATCTGGAACAATCACCTCATATTCTAGAACAGTCTAACAGATCTGGAACAACCACATTATATTATAGAACAGTCTAACAGATCTAGAACCATCACCTTCTATTCTAGAACATTCTAACGGGGCTGATGGGCGGCGGTCACTAATTCACTAATTACAATCGTATGTTATGTGACTCTAGCAGCAATCCGGCTTCGCTATTACTTCTCCATATAAAATCACCCACCCACCCACACTCCCTTGGTAGACATGTTGACACAGAAGACGCCATGTGATTTATGATAAGAGCAGCATGGTGTGTGTGTCGCTCCTATTCTTCTTTACCTCTCTGGCCCAGCTAGATGCCCACCACAGCCTGTTAGGGGTGAAGCTGAGACAGACAGACAGACAGACAGAAAAACAGACAGGCAGACAGGCAGACAGGCAGGCAGACAGACAGACAGACAGACAGACAGACAGACAGACAGACAGGCAGGCAGACAGACAGACAGACAGGCAGACAGACAGACAGGCAGACAGGCAGGCAGGCAGACAGACAGACAGACAGGCAGACAGACAGGCAGGCAGACAGGCAGACAGGCAGGCAGACAGACAGACAGACAGGCAGGCAGACAGACAGACAGACAGACAGACAGACAGACAGACAGACAGACAGACAGACAGACAGACAGACAGACAGACAGACAGACAGGCAGGCAGGCAGACGAAGGGAGCAGAGAGATTCTCTCTCTCCCTCTCCCTCCTTCCTCCCTCTCCATACCTCCCCCCAGCCTGCGTTAGATGAGGGATGGAGAAGGAAAGGAAGGGATGGAGGGAGGGAGGAGAGGAGCCACATCAGAGCAGCTCCTGCCTCATTAAGGCTCCATGGAAACTGTTCCTGCTCAAATTGGTTCCACATGGGCCCCTCCTCAGTCATCCACACTACTCTTTATGTTCATCAATAAGCTCACGCACACACACACACACACACACACACACACACCACACACACACAGAGACATTGACACAGACATTAACACAGAGACATCAAGACAGAGACATCAAGACAGAGACATTAACACAGAGACATTAACACAGAGACATTAACACAGAGACATCAACACAGAGACATTAACACAGAGACATCAACACACACACAACAAAAATATAAACTCAACATGTAAAGTGTTGGTCCCATGTTTCATGAGCTGATCCTATGACAGTGTGTTGACCTATGACCTTATGAGCTGAAATGTTCCAAAGGAGTGTTTCTCCTACACCAAGATAATCCACCCACCTGACAGGTGTGGCATATCAAGAAGCTGTGGCCCTGCCATCCCAGCCCCTCCCATGCCCCTGCCTTCCCAGCCCCTCCCATGGCCCTGCCTTCCCAGCCCCTCCCATGGCCCTGCCTCCCATGGCCCTGCCTTCCCAGCCCCTCCCATGCCCCTGCCTACCATGGCCCTGCCTTCCCAGCCCCTCCCATGGCCCTGCCTCCCATGGCCCTGCCTTCCCAGCCCCTCCCATGGCCCTGCCTTCCCAGCCCCTCCCATGGCCCTGACTTCCCAGCCCCTCCCATGGCCCTGCCTCCCATGGCCCTGCCTTCCCAGCCCCTACAATGGCCCTGCCTACCATGGCCCTGCCTTCCCTGCCCCTCCCATGGCCCTGCCTCCCATGGCCCTGCCTTCCCAGCCCCTCCCATGGCCCTGCCTACCATGGCCCTGCCTTCCCAGCCCCTCCCATGGCCCTGCCTTCCCAGCCCTTCCCATGGCCCTGCCTTCCCAGCCCCTCCCATGGCCCTGCCTTCCCAGCCCCTCCCATGGCCCTGCCTACCATGGCCCTGCCTTCCCAGCCCCTCCCATGCCTCTGCCTTCGCAGCCCCTCCCATGCCCCTGCATTCCCAGCCCCTCCCATGGCCCTCCCTCCCATGGCCCTGCCTTCCCAGCCCCTACAATGGCCCTGCCTCCCATGGCCCTGTCTTCATAGCCCCTCCCATGGCCCTGCCTTCCCAGCCCCTCCCATGCCCCTGCCTTCCCAGCCCCTCCCATGGCCCTGCCTTCCCAGCCCCTCCCATGGCCCTGCCTTCCCAGCCCCTCCCATGGCCCTGCCTTCCCAGCCCCTCCCATGCCCCTGCCTTCCCAGTCCCTCCCATGGCCCTGCCTTCCCAGCCCCTCCCAAGCCCCTGCCTTCCCAGCCCCTCCCATGGCCCTGCCTTCCCAGCCCCTCCCATGCCCCTGCCTTCCCAGCCCCTCCCATGGCCCTGCCTTCCCAGCCCCTCCCATGGCCCTGCCTTCCAAGCCCCTCCCATGGCCCTGCCTCCCATGGCCCTGCCTTCCCAGCCCCTCCCATGGCCCTGCCTTCCAAGCCCCTCCCATGGCCCTGCCTCCCATGGCCCTGCCTTCCCAGCCCCTCCCAAGCCCCTGCCTTCCCAGCCCCTCCCATGGCCCTGCCTTCCCAGCCCCTCCCATGCCCCTGCCTTCCCAGCCCCTCCCATGCCCTTGCCTTCCCAGCCCCTCCCATGGCCCTGCCTCCCATGGCCCTGCCTTCCCAGCCCCTACAATGGCCCTGCCTCCCATGGCCCTGTCTTCCCAGCCCCTCCCATGGCCCTGCCTTCCCAGCCCCTCCCGTGGCCCTGCCATCCCAGCCCCTCCCATGGCACTGCCTTCCCAGCCCCTCCCATTCCCCTGCCTTCCCAGCCCCTCCCATGCACCTGCCTTCCCAGCCCCTCCCATGCCTCTGCCTTCCCAGCCCCTCCCATGGCCCTGCCATCCCAGCCCCTCCCATGGCCCTGCCTTCCCAGCCCCTCCCATTCCCCTGCCTTCCCAGCACCTCCCATGGCCATGTTTTCCCAGCCCCTCCCATGCCCCTTCCTTCCCAGCCCCTCCCATGGCCCTGCCTTCCCAGCCCCTCCCATGGCCCTGCCTCCCATGGCCCTGCCTTCCCAGCCCCTCCCATGGCCCTGCCTACCATGGCCCTGCCTTCCCAGCCCCTCCCATGGCCCTGCCTCCCATGGCCCTGCCTTCCCAGCCCCTCCCATGCCCCTGCCTTCCTAGCCCCTCCCATGGCCCTGCCTTCCCACCCCTCCCATGGCCCTGCCTCCCATGGCCCTGCCTTCCCAGCCCCTACAATGGCCCTGCCTACCATGGCCCTGCCTTCCCTGCCCCTCCCATGGCCCTGCCTCCCATGGCCCTGCCTTCCCAGCCCCTCCCATGGCCCTGCCTACCATGGCCCTGCCTTCCCAGCCCCTCCCATGCCTCTGCCTTCGCAGCCCCTCCCATTCCCCTGCCTTCCCAGCCCCTACAATGGCCCTGCCTCCCATGGCCCTGTCTTCCTAGCCCCTCCCATGGCCCTGCCTTCCCAGCCCCTCCCATTCCCCTGCCTTCCCAGCACCTCCCATGGCCATGTTTTCCCAGCCCCTCCCATGCCCCTGCCTTCCCAGCCCCTCCCATGGCCCTGCCTTCCCAGCCCCTCCCATGGCCCTGCCTCCCATGGCCCTGCCTTCCCAGCCCCTCCCATGGCCCTGCCTACCATGGCCCTGCCTTCCCAGCCCCTCCCATGGCCCTGCCTCCCATGGCCCTGCCTTCCCAGCCCCTCCCATGCCCCTGCCTTCCTAGCCCCTCCCATCGCCCTGCCTTCCCAGCCCCTCCCATGGCCCTGCCTCCCATGGCCCTGCCTTCCCAGCCCCTACAATGGCCCTGCCTACCATGGCCCTGCCTTCCCAGCCCCTCCCATGCCCCTGCCTTCCCAGCCCCTCCCATGCCCTTGCCTTCCCAGCCCCTCCCATGGCCCTGCCTCCCATGGCCCTGCCTTCCCAGCCCCTACAATGGCCCTGCCTACCATGGCCCTGCCTTCCCTGCCCCTCCCATGGCCCTGCCTCCCATGGCCCTGCCTTCCCAGCCCCTCCCATGGCCCTGCCTACCCAGCCCCTCCCATGGCCCTGCCTTCCCAGCCCCTCCCATGGCCCTGCCTTCCCAGCCCCTCCCATGGCCCTGCCTTCCCAGCCCCTCCCATGGCCCTGCCTTCCCAGCCCCTCCCATGCCTCTGCCTTCGCAGCCCCTCCCATGCCCCTGCATTCCCAGCCCCTCCCATGGCCCTCCCTCCCATTGCCCTGCCTTCCCAGCCCCTACAATGGCCCTGCCTCCCATGGCCCTGTCTTCCCAGCCCCTCCCATGGCCCTGCCTTCCCAGCCCCTCCCATGCCCCTGCCTTCCCAGCCCCTCCCATGGCCCTGCCTTCCCAGCCCCTCCCATGGCCCTGCCTTCCCAGCCCCTCCCATGGCCCTGCCTTCCCAGCCCCTCCCATGGCCCTGCCTTCCCAGCCCCCCCCATGGCCCTGCCTTCCCAGCCCCTCTCATGGTCCTGCCTTCCCAGCCCCTCCCATGCCCCTGCCTTCCCAGCCCCTCCCATGGCCCTGCCTTCCCAGCCCCTCCAATGCCCCTGCCTTCCCAGCCCCTCCCATGGCCCTGCCTTCCCAGCCCCTCCCATGCCCCTGCCTTCCCCTCCCATGGCCCTGCCTTCCCAGCCCCTCCCATGGCCCTGCCTTCCCAGCCCCTCTCATGGCCCTGCCTTCCCAGCCCCTCCCATGCCCCTGCCTTCCCACCCCCTCCCATGGCCCTGCCTTCCCAGCCCCTCCCATGGCCCTGCCTTCCCAGCCCCTCCCATGCCCCTGCCTTCCCCTCCCATGGCCCTGCCTTCCCAGCCCCTCCCATGCCCCTGCCTTCCCATGCCCCTGCCTTCCCAGCCCCTCCCATGGCCCTGCCTTCCCAGCCCCTCCCATGCCCCTGCCTTCCCAGCCCCTCCCATGCCCCTGCCTTCCCAGCCCCTCCCATGCCCCTGCCTTCCCAGCCCCTCCCATGGCCCTGCCATCCCAGCCCCACCCATGGCCCTGCCTTCCCAGCCCCTCCCATTCCCCTGCCTTCCCAGCACCTCCCATGGCCATGTTTTCCCAGCCCCTCCCATGGCCCTGCCTTCCCAGCCCCTCCCATGGCCCTGCCTTCCCAGCACCTCCCATGGCCATGTTTTCCCAGCCCCTCCCATGGCCCTGCCATCCCAGCCCCTCCCATGGCCTTGTCTTCCCAGCCCCTCCCATTCCCCTGCCTTCCCAGCACCTCCCATGGCCCTGTCTTCCCAGCCCCTCCCATGGCCCTGCCTTCCCAGCCCCTCCCATGGCCCTGTCTTCCCAGCCCCTCCCATGTCCCTGTCTTCCCAGCCCCTCCCATGGCCCTGCCTTCCCAGCCCCTCCCATGGCCCTGCCTTCCCAGCCCCTCCCATGGCCCTGCCTTCCCAGCCCCTCCCATGGCCCTGCCTTCCCAGCCCCTCCCATGGCCCTGCCTTCCCAGCCCCTCCCATGGCCCTGCCTTCCAAGCCCCTCCCATGGCCCTGCCTTCCCAGCCCCTCCCATGGCCCTGCCTTCCCAGCCCCTCCCATGGCCCTGCCTTCCCAGCCCCTCCCATGCCCCTGCCTTCCCACCCCCTCCCATGGCCCTGCCTTCCCAGCCCCTCCCATGTCCCTGCCTTCCCAGCCCCTCCCATGCCCCTGCCTTCCCAGCCCCTCCCATGCCCCTGCCTTCCCAGCCCCTCCCATGGCCCTGCCTTCCCAGCCCCTCCCATGCCCCTGCCTTCCCAGCCCCTCCCATGGCCCTGCCTTCCCAGCCCCTCCCATGGCCCTGCCTTCCCAGCCCCTCTCATGGCCATGCCTTCCCAGCCCCTCCCATGCCCCTGCCTTCCCAGCCCCTCCCATGGCCCTGCCTTCCCAGCCCCTCCCATGGCCCTGCCTTCCCAGCCCCTCCCATGGCCCTGCCTTCCCAGCCCCTCCCATGGCCCTGTCTTCCCAGCCCCTCCCATGGCCCTGCCTTCCCAGCCCCTCTCATGCCCCTGCCTTCCCAGCCCCTCCCATGCCCCTGCCTTCCCAGCCCTCCCATGCCCCTGCCTTCCCAGCCCCTCCCATGGCCCTGCCTTCCCAGCCCCTCCCATGGCCCTGCCTTCCCAGCCCCTCCCATGCCCCTGCCTTCCCACCCCCTCCCATGGCCCTGCCTTCCCAGCCCCTCCCATGTCCCTGCCTTCCCAGCCCCTCCCATGCCCCTGCCTTCCCAGCCCCTCCCATGCCCCTGCCTTCCCAGCCCCTCCCATGGCCCTGCCTTCCCAGCCCCTCCCATGCCCCTGCCTTCCCAGCCCCTCCCATGGCCCTGCCTTCCCAGCCCCTCCCATGGCCCTGCCTTCCCAGCCCCTCTCATGGCCATGCCTTCCCAGCCCCTCCCATGCCCCTGCCTTCCCAGCCCCTCCCATGGCCCTGCCTTCCCAGCCCCTCCCATGGCCCTGCCTTCCCAGCCCCTCCCATGGCCCTGTCTTCCCAGCCCCTCCCATGGCCCTGCCTTCCCAGCCCCTCTCATGCCCCTGCCTTCCCAGCCCCTCCCATGCCCCTGCCTTCCCAGCCCTCCCATGCCCCTGCCTTCCCAGCCCCTCCCATGGCCCTGCCTTCCCAGCCCCTCCCATGGCCCTGTCTTCCCAGCCCCTCCCATGGCCCTGCCTTCCCAGCCCTCCCATGCCCCTGCCTTCCCAGCCCCTCCCATGGCCCTGCCTTCCCAGCCCCTCCCATGGCCCTGCCTTCCCAGCCCCTCCCATGGCCCTGCCTTCCCAGCCCCTCCCATGGCCCTGTCTTCCCAGCCCCTCCCATGGCCCTGCCTTCCCAGCCCCTCCCATGGCCCTGTCTTCCCAGCCCCTCCCATGGCCCTGCCTTCCCAGCCCTCCCATGCCCCTGCCTTCCCAGCCCCTCCCATGCACCTGCCTTCCCAGCCCCTCCCATGTCCCTGCCTTCCCAGCCCCTCCCATGCCCCTGCCTTCCCAGCCCCTCCCATGCACCTGCCTTCCCAGCCCCTCCCATGCACCTGCCTTCCCAGCCCCTCCCATGCACCTGCCTTCCCAGCCCCTCCCATGCCCCTGCCTTCCCAGCCCCTCCCATGGCCCTGCCTTCCCAGCCCCTCCCATGGCCCTGCCTTCCCAGCCCCTCCCATGGCCCTGCCTTCCCAGCCCCTCCCATGGCCCTGCCTTCCCAGCCCCTCCCATGCCCCTGCCTTCCCAGCCCCTCCCATGCCCCTGCCTAGTCATGTGAAATCCATAGATTAATTTAGACTGAACAAAAATATAAACGTAACGTGCTACAATTTCAAAGATTTACTGAGTTACATGTTGTGTTTTATATTTATGTTCATAACACACACACACACACACACATTACACACTGTACAGGTATCTAGTCATTTAACATTTCATTTCTGTTATTGGTATCACATCAGACCAACTCCGAGAATATGTTTAATAATGTTAAATTGACTATTCGATGTTATACTGTTGAGGTTTAGAGTCATATAATGAATATACCTGTCATTGAATAGTTTGCTGTTGTCTTGGCACCGGTCGTCAGAATAGATTGTAAAATATATTTATAATCTTTAAGGGACGACATGAATAAAGGATACTGTCAATACTCCAAAAGATGTGGTTTTCATGAAGGGACGATGCAGCTAAATGAATCAATGTTGTGATGACGTGTTTTAAACAGGGTTCTCCCTCTCCATCCGTCTCTCTCTCTAGGTTCGTCAGATCTCAGTCCGTTCCCAGGTCAGTTTGAGCGTCAGTTCCCGGGTCTCTCCTCTCTGACGGAGTCCGGCTTCTCCAGTCCCAGAATGCACTACCCCACCACCTTTACCTACACCCCTCCTGTCAGCTCCGCCATGTCGCTAGGCTCCGCCCACTACCACCCCTACCTGCCACCTCCCTACCCTGGGTCCACCCAGAGTCAGAGTGGACCGTTTCCGACGAGCAGCGCTCCCTATCTCTACTATGGACCATCCTCTGGGTCGTACCAGTTCTCCATGGTTCCCGGGGGGGACCGCTCCCCCTCCAGAATGGTTCCTCCCTGCACCAGCGCCTCCACCGGTAGCTCCCTGGTTAACCCTAACCTGCCCAGCCAGGCAGATGGAGGGGTGGAGGGGGACGGGAGTCACAGCAACTCCCCAACCGTACTCAACTCTGCTGGGGGACGCATGGATGAAGCTGTCTGGAGACCTTACTGAGGAGAAAAGGGGGAGGGAAGGAGGAAGAGGAGGATGGAGAGGAGGAGGAGAGGAGGATGAGGAGAGGAGGATGAAGAGGGGGAGGAGAGGAGGAGGAGTAGGAGAGGATGAAGAGGAGGAGGAAGAGAGGAGGATGAAGAGGAGGAGGAGAAGAAGGCAACGTAAACTAATGTCATGGTTTTAAAGCACAAAACCTTTCAAATGAATTTTTGAGTTCTGATTAAAAAGCAGCAATTCTCCAGTGTCATCCACAACTTACGGGACGCTTCAGGCTATTTGTAGCAGACAGCTTGTTTTATGTAGTATTTGTATAAGGCTTTTAGCTGAGTATGTTGTTGTACTAGGACAATATAGCAGGACAATATAGCAGGACAATACAGCAGGACAATATAGCAGGACAATATAGAAGGACAATATAGAAGGACAATACAGCAGGACAATATAGAAGGACAATACAGCAGGACAATATAACAGGACTATATAACAGGACTATACAACAGGACTATACAACATGACTATACAACAGGACTATACAACAGGACTATATAACAGGACTATATAACAGGACTATATAACAGGACTATATAACAGAACTATACAACAGGACTATATAACAGGACTATATAACAGGACTATACAACAGGACTATATAACAGGACTATATAACAGGACTATACAATAGGACTGTATAACAGGACTATATAACAGGACTATATAACAGGACTATACAACAGGACTATACAACAGGACTATACAACAGGACTATACAACAGGACTATACAACAGGACTATACAACAGGACTATACAACAGGACTATACAACAGGACTATATAACAGGACTATATAACAGAACTATACAACAGGACTATACAACAGGACTATATAACAGGACTATATAACAGGACTATATAACAGGACTATATAACAGGACTATATAACAGGACTATACAACAGGACTATATAACAGGACTATATAACAGGACTATACAACAGGACTATACAACAGGACTATACAACAGGACTATACAACAGGACTATACAACAGGACTATACAACAGGACTATACAACAGGACTATACAACAGGACTATATAACAGGACTATACAACAGGACTATACAACAGGACTATACAACAGGACTATACAACAGGACTATATAACAGGACAAGCACTGAGTAGGAAAAGAGGACAGAAACACGTACAGTATGTTACCATGGTGATGATAAGAGTAACAGCTATGTTGCGATGTGGTGGTATGAACAAAGTTTGCTTTAAAATGTCTATATGCTCATTTTAAATCAATTAATTTAAATGGTATATTATTGGTGAGAAGATGTGGGTTGAGGAGTTTTAACTTATGAAGACATAAATGATGTCATGTATTTTAACACTTGAGTGGTAGAATTCTGTATTCTGAATATTTTTATGCATCTACATGATTACGTTAACAGTCTTTTTCTTTGGTCATTTAAGTTAAATTATTTTAAAACAATAGTTTTAACTTAATATTATTTTTTCAAATGTGTTTATACATTTAAAATTCCTCTCCAAAGATAAACGAAAAGCTATTTCCTCTATAAACAATAATAATTGAATCTGAATGATGAAATCCTTTACGCGTAAAAAGCAATGACACACTAGATTACAGAATAAAAAACATAAGGCTCTGCATTCATACAGTACAACAGTACAACAACAGCATGTGTGATGACAAACTGACTCTGACCATAGACACGCGTGTACTTTATATTTTTACCACAGAGTATTTTTATCAGGTTGAATCTGTGTGTATTTGTCAGACAGGTAGATCAGGTACACAGGTAGACAGGTAGATCAGGTAGACCGGTAGATCAGGTAGACAGGTAGACAGGTACACAGGTAGATCAGGTAGACAGGTAGACAGGTAGACAGGTAGACAGGTAGATCAGGTAGACCGGTAGATCAGGTAGACCGGTAGATCAGGTAGACAGGTAGACAGGTACACAGGTAGATCAGGTAGACCGGTAGATCAGGTAGACAGGTAGATCAGGTAGACAGGTAGACAGGTAGACAGGTAGACAGGTAGATCAGGTAGACCGGTAGATCAGGTAGACCGGTAGATCAGGTAGACAGGTACACAGGTAGATCAGGTAGACAGGTACACAGGTAGACAGGTAGATCAGGTACACAGGTAGACAGGTAGATCTGGTACACAGGTAGACAGGTAGATCAGGTACACAGGTACACAGGTAGACAGGTAGATCAGGTACACAGGTAGAAATGTAGATCTGGTACACAGGTACACAGGTAGACCGGTAGATCAGGTAGACAGGTAGACAGGTACACAGGTAGACAGGTAGATCAGGTAGACAGGTACACAGGTAGACAGGTAGATCAGGTAGACAGGTAGACAGGTAGATCAGGTAGACCGGTAGATCAGGTAGACCGGTAGATCAGGTAGACAGGTACACAGGTAGACCGGTAGATCAGGTAGACAGGTAGACAGGTACACAGGTAGACAGGTAGATCAGGTACACAGGTAGACAGGTAGATCAGGTACACAGGTAGAAATGTAGATCTGGTACACAGGTAGACAGGTAGATCAGGTAGACAGGTAGACAGGTAGACAGGTACACAGGTAGACAGGTAGATCAGGTACACAGGTAGACAGGTAGATCTGGTACACAGGTAGACAGGTAGATCAGGTACACAGGTACACAGGTAGACAGGTAGATCAGGTACACAGGTAGACAGGTAGATCAGGTAGACCGGTAGATCAGGTAGACAGGTAGACAGGTACACAGGTAGACAGGTAGATCAGGTACACAGGTAGACAGGTAGATCAGGTACACAGGTAGATCTGGTACACAGGTACACAGGTAGACAGGTAGATCAGGTACACAGGTAGACAGGTAGATCAGGTAGACCGGTAGATCAGGTAGACAGGTAGACAGGTACACAGGTAGACAGGTAGATCAGGTACACAGGTAGACAGGTAGATCAGGTACACAGGTAGAAATGTAGATCTGGTACACAGGTAGATCAGGTAGACAGGTTGACAGGTAGATCAGGTAGACAGGTACACCGGTAGACAGGTAGACAGGTAGATCAGGTAGACAGGTAGACAGGTAGATCAGGTAGACTTGGTAGATCAGGTAGACAGGTAGACAGGTACACAGGTAGATCAGGTAGATCAGGTAGACAGGTACACAGGTAGATCAGGTAGACAGGTACACAGGTAGATCAGGTAGACAGGTAGATCAGGGTGGTTGTACCAGGCCTTTATGGGTCCGCAATACAATACGCCACCGTACGGTAGCTCGTCAAACCTAAATACAGTTGATGAGACCCATATTCATGACTGTATGTCCAGCTCAGTACCAGCCACCATCTACAGTCACATATCGGATTTTAAAATGCTGATAAGTTTCCCAAAACGTCCCCTGTTTTCCAGGAATACTGGTTGTAAGATGCCTATAATTATAAGGGAATAAACAGGAAATACGGGAATCGTCCAATCTGAATTTCTGGAAAACCAGGGGATTTGGGGAACGTTTCCGGAATTGTGCAACCCTAGTCACATTCATGTTCACCACAGTACATCATTATATTTCCATTAGATGTACAGCAGCCCTGATTAACAACCTGTTACTACCCTGAAACCATCGTTGTTCTGGTCAGATGTGCTAGAGAGGACTTTCAAAAAGTATATTTTGGTGTTTCAAAAACACAACAATATTTTATTTATTTTACTTTTCATTTATGAATGAATGAATTAATAATCTGCCCACTGTTGTTTGACATTTGTAAAAAAAAATATAAAAAAATATTCTGGATGAAAAATCTGTTTTGTCTTTGAGCTTATTTCTTATTTTGCTGTTGTTATTTTTTGGGGGGCATCCAGCCACAGTATTCAGTGCTAATTTCATCAACACAAATAGTGACAAAAATATTAGTCAAACACTTATTTTTCAGAGGCTACATGAGATAATAGCTGACTAAACAGACTCACATTTCCAATAAATTATCAAAAATATGTTTTGTTATTTGGACGGGCATTTTCGTTTAGTTATAGTTAGATAATACCTTCCAAATAAAATAATAAAATATAGATCATTTATTTGAAATATTGATCATATGCAGCTCTGCCTCAGTATGTCTAGTATGTGTAGACCATGTTTCTGATGCTGTCTGGTTAAAGAACAGTATGGCATGTCATTCTTTTTGGCCAGACAGCATCAGATACATGGTCTAAATCAAATCTAAATGTATTGGTCACATACACATATTTGGCAGATGTTATTGCGGGTGTAGAGAAATGCCTGTGTTTCTAGCTCCAACAGTAATATCTAACTAAATGCTTGTGTTTCTAGCTCCAACAGTGCAGTAGTATCTAACTAAATGCTTGTGTTTCTAGCTCCAACAGTAGTATCTAACTAAATGCTTGTGTTTCCAGCTCCAACAGTGCAGTAGTATCTAACTAAATGCTTGTGTTTCTAGCTCCAACAGTGCAGTAGTATCTAACTAAATGCTTGTGTTTCTAGCTCCAACAGTGCAGTAGTATCTAACTAAATGCTTGTGTTTCTAGCTCCAACTGTGAAGTAGTATCTAACTAAATGTTTGTGTTTCTAGCTCTAACAGTAATATCTAACTAAATGCATGTATTTCTAGCTCTAACAGTAATATCTAACTAAATGCTTGTGTTTCTAGCTCCAACAGTAATATCTAACTAAATGCTTGTGGTTCTAGCTCCAACAGTGCAGTAGTATCTAACTAAATGCTTGTGTTTCTAGCTCCAACAGTAGTATCTATCTAAAGGCTTGTGTTTCCAGCTCCAACAGTGCAGTAGTATCTAACTAAATGCTTGTGTTTCTAGCTCCAACAGTGCAGTAGTATCTAACTAAATGCGTGTGTTTCTAGCTCCAACAGTGCAGTGGTATCTAACTAAATGCTTGTGTTTCTAGCTCCAACAGTGTAGTAGTATCTAACTAAATGCTTGTGTTTCTAGCTCCAACAGTGTAGTAGTATCTAACTAAATGCTTGTGTTCCTAGCTCCAACAGTACAGTAGTATCTAACCAAATGATTGTGTTTCTAGCTCCAACAGTGCAGTAGTATCTAACTAAATGCTTGTGTTTCTAGCTCCAACAGTGAATTATTATCTAACTAAATGTTTGTGTTTCTAGCTCTAACAGTAATATCTAACTAAATGCATGTCTTTCTAGCTCCAACAGTGATATCTAACTAAATGCTTGTGGTTCTAGCTCCAACAGTAATATCTAACTAAATGCTTGTGGTTCTAGCTCCAACAGTACAGTAATATCCAACTAAATGTTTGTGTTTCTAGCTCTAACAGTAATATCTAACTAAATGCATGTCTTTCTAGCTCCAACAGTGATATCTAACTAAATGCTTGTGTTTCTAGCTCCAACAGATTAGTAGTATCTAACTAAATGCTTGTGTTTCTAGCTCCAACAGTGCAGTAATATCTAACTAAATGCTTGTGTTTCTAGCTCCAACAGATTAGTAGTATCTGACTAAATGCTTGTGTTGCTAGCTTCAACAGTACAGTAGTATCTAACTAAATGCTTGTGTTCCTAGCTCCAACAGTGCAGTAGTATCTAACTAAATGCTTGTGTTTCTAGCTCCAACAGTGCAGTAGTATCTAACTAAATGCTTGTGTTTCTAGCTCCAACAGTGCAGTAGTATCTAACTAAATGCTTGTGTTTCTAGCTCCAACAGTGCAGTAGTATCTAACTAAATGCTTGTGTTTCTAGCTCCAACAGTGTAGTAGTATCTAACTAAATGCTTGTGTTTCTAGCTCCAACAGTGTAGTAGTATCTAACTAAATGCTTGTGTTTCTAGCTCCAACAGTGTAGTAGTATCTAACTAAATGCTTGTGTTTCTAGCTCCAACAGTGTAGTAGTATCTAACTAAATGCTTGTGTTTCTAGCTCCAACAGTGTAGTAGTATCTAACTAAATGTTTGTGTTTCTAGCTCTAACAGTAATATCTAACTAATTGCATGTCTTTCTAGCTCCAACAGTTATATCTAACTAAATGCTTGTGTTTCTAGCTCCAACAGATTAGTAGTATCTAACTAAATGCTTGTGTTTCTAGCTCCAACAGTGCAGTAGTATCTAACTAAATGCTTGTGTTCCTAGCTCCAACAGTACAGTAATATCTAACTAAATGCTTGTGGTTCTAGCTCCAACAGTGCAGTAGTATCTAACTAAATGCTTGTGTTTCTAGCTCCAACAGTAGTATCTATCTAAAGGCTTGTGTTTCCAGCTCCAACAGTGCAGTAGTATCTAACTAAATGCTTGTGTTTCTAGCTCCAACAGTGTAGTAGTATCTAACTAAATGCTTGGGTTCCTAGCTCCAACAGTGTAGTAGTATCTAACTAAATGCTTGTGTTCCTAGCTCCAACAGTGCAGTAGTATCTAACTAAATGCTTGTGTTTCTAGCTCCAACAGTGCAGTAGTATCTAACTAAATGCTTGTGTTTCTAGCTCCAACAGTGCAGTAGTATCTAACTAAATGCTTGTGTTTCTAGCTCCAACAGTGTAGTAGTATCTAACTAAATGCTTGTGTTTCTAGCTCCAACAGTGTAGTAGTATCTAACTAAATGCTTGTGTTTCTAGCTCCAACAGTGTAGTAGTATCTAACTAAATGCTTGTGTTTCTAGCTCCAACAGTGTAGTAGTATCTAACTAAATGCTTGTGTTTCTAGCTCCAACAGTGTAGTAGTATCTAACTAAATGTTTGTGTTTCTAGCTCTAACAGTAATATCTAACTAATTGCATGTCTTTCTAGCTCCAACAGTTATATCTAACTAAATGCTTGTGTTTCTAGCTCCAACAGATTAGTAGTATCTAACTAAATGCTTGTGTTTCTAGCTCCAACAGTGCAGTAGTATCTAACTAAATGCTTGTGTTCCTAGCTCCAACAGTACAGTAATATCTAACTAAATGCTTGTGGTTCTAGCTCCAACAGTGCAGTAGTATCTAACTAAATGCTTGTGTTTCTAGCTCCAACAGTAGTATCTATCTAAAGGCTTGTGTTTCCAGCTCCAACAGTGCAGTAGTATCTAACTAAATGCTTGTGTTTCTAGCTCCAACAGTGTAGTAGTATCTAACTAAATGCTTGGGTTCCTAGCTCCAACAGTGCAGTAGTATCTAACTAAATGCTTGTGTTTCTAGCTCCAACAGTGCAGTAGTATCTAACTAAATGCTTGTGTTTCTAGCTCCAACAGTGCAGTAGTATCTAACTAAATGCTTGTGTTTCTAGCTCCAACAGTGCAGTAGTATCTAACTAAATGCTTGTGTTTCTAGCTCCAACAGTGTAGTAGTATCTAACTAAATGCTTGTGTTTCTAGCTCCAACAGTGTAGTAGTATCTAACTAAATGCTTGTGTTTCTAGCTCCAACAGTGTAGTAGTATCTAACTAAATGCTTGTGTTTCTAGCTCCAACAGTGTAGTAGTATCTAACTAAATGCTTGTGTTTCTAGCTCCAACAGTGTAGTAGTATCTAACTAAATGTTTGTGTTTCTAGCTCTAACAGTAATATCTAACTAATTGCATGTCTTTCTAGCTCCAACAGTTATATCTAACTAAATGCTTGTGTTTCTAGCTCCAACAGATTAGTAGTATCTAACTAAATGCTTGTGTTTCTAGCTCCAACAGTGCAGTAGTATCTAACTAAATGCTTGTGTTCCTAGCTCCAACAGTACAGTAATATCTAACTAAATGCTTGTGGTTCTAGCTCCAACAGTGCAGTAGTATCTAACTAAATGCTTGTGTTTCTAGCTCCAACAGTAGTATCTATCTAAAGGCTTGTGTTTCCAGCTCCAACAGTGCAGTAGTATCTAACTAAATGCTTGTGTTTCTAGCTCCAACAGTGTAGTAGTATCTAACTAAATGCTTGGGTTCCTAGCTCCAACAGTGTAGTAGTATCTAACTAAATGCTTGTGTTCCTAGCTCCAACAGTGCAGTAATATCTAACTAAATGCTTGTGTTCCTTGCTCCAACAGTACAGTAGTATCTAACCAAATGATTGTGTTTCTAGCTCCAACAGTGCAGTAGTATCTAACTAAATGCTTGTGTTTCTAGCTCCAACAGTGAATGATTATCTAACTAAATGTTTGTGTTTCTAGCTCTAACAGTAATATCTAACTAAATGCATGTCTTTCTAGCTCCAACAGTGATATCTAACTAAATGCTTGTGGTTCTAGCTCCAACAGTAATATCTAACTAAAGGCTTGTGGTTCTAGCTCCAACAGTACAGTAATATCTAACTAAATGTTTGTGTTTCTAGCTCTAACAGTAATATCTAACTAAATGCATGTCTTTCTAGCTCCAACAGTGATATCTATCTAAATGCTTGTGTTTCTAGCTCCAACAGTAATATCTAACTAAATGCTTGTGTTTCTAGCTCCAACAGTGCAGTAATATCTAACTAAATGCTTGTGTTTCTAGCTCCAACAGATTAGTAGTATCTGACTAAATGCTTGTGTTGCTAGCTTCAACAGTACAGTAGTATCTAACTAAATGCTTGTGTTCCTAGCTCCAACAGTGCAGTAGTATCTAACTAAATGCTTGTGTTTCTAGCTCCAACAGTGTAGTAGTATCTAACTAAATGCTTGTGTTTCTAGCTCCAACAGTGCAGTAGTATCTAACTAAATGCTTGTGTTTCTAGCTCCAACAGTGCAGTAGTATCTAACTAAATGCTTGTGTTTCTAGCTCCAACAGTGTAGTAGTATCTAACTAAATGCTTGGGTTCCTAGCTCCAACAGTGTAGTAGTATCTAACTAAATGCTTGTGTTCCTAGCTCCAACAGTGCAGTAATATCTAACTAAATGCTTGTGTTTCTAGCTCCAACAGTACAGTAGTATCTAAATATATGCTTGTGTTTCTAGCTCCAACAGTACAGTAGTATCTAACTAAATGCTTCTGTTTCTAGCTCCAACAGTGCAGTAATATCTAACTAAATGCTTGTGTTTCTACCTCCAACAGTACAGTAGTATCTAACTAAATGCTTGTGTTTCTAGCTCCAACAGTGCTGTAGTATCTAACTATATGCTTGTGTTTCTAGCTCCAACAGTGTAGTAGTATCTAACTAAATTCTTGTGTTTCTAGCTCCAACAGTAATATCTAACTAAATGCTTGTGTTTCTAGCTTCAACAGTAATATCTAACTAAATGCTTGTGTTTCTAGCTCCAACAGTGCAGTAGTATCTAACTAAATGCTTGTGTTCCTAGCTCCAACAGTAATATCTAACTAAATGCTTGTGTTTCTAGCTCCAACAGTGCAGTAGTATCTAACTAAATGCTTGTGTTCCTAGCTCCGATAGTAATATCAAACTAAATGCTTGTGTTTCTAGCTCCAACAGTGCAGTAGTATCTAACTAAATGCTTGTGTTTCTAGCTCCAACAGTGCAGTAGTATCTAACTAAATGCTTGTGTTTCTAGCTCCAACAGTATAGTAGTATCTAACTAAATGCTTGTGTTTCTAGCTCCAACAGTGCAGTAGTATCTAACTAAATGCTTGTGTTTCTAGCTCCAACAGTATAGTAGTATCTAACTAAATGCTTGTGTTTCTAGCTCCAACAGTACAGTAGTATCTAACTAAATGCTTTTGTTCCTAGCTCCAACAGTGCTGTAGTATCTAACTAAATGCTTGTGTTTCTAGCTCCAACAGTGCAGTAATATCTAACTAAATGCTTGTGTTTCTAGCTCCAACAGATTAGTAGTATCTGACTAAATGCTTGTGTTTCTTGCTCCAACAGTCCAGTAGTATCTAACTAAATGCTTGTGTTCCTAGCTCCAACAGTGCAGTAGTATCTAACTAAATGCTTGTGTTCCTAGCTCCAACAGTGCAGTATATTTTCCAAAGATTGCACGTTTGCTAGCAGAATGGAAGGCAGTTGGGGTTTATTCTATCGCCTATGAATTCTCAGAAAGCAGCCCGATCTCCGGCTCCTTTTTCTCATCCTTCTCTTCACACAATTGACGGGGATCTGGGCCTGTTCCAGGGGAAGTTACAAACAACACAAAGAATTGGATAGGAACACGAAAAACATCATTCTTCTTCTCTGCCGCCATCTTAGTTTACTCCAGGGGATAATGTCAATGTTGCCTTGATTACATAGAAACTGGCGCCATCTTAGTTTACACCAGGGGATAAAGTCAATGTTGCCTTGATTACATAGAAACTGGCGCCATCTTAGTTTACACCAGGGGATAATGTCAATGTTGCCTTGGTTACATAGAGACTGGCGCCATCTTAGTTTACACCAGGGGATAATGTCAATGTTGCCTTGATTACATAGAGACTGGCACCATCTTAGTTTACACCAGAGGATAATGTCAATGTTGCCTTGATTACATAGAGACTGGCACCATCTTAGTTTACACCAGGGGATAATGTCAATGTTGCCTTGATTACATAGAGACTGGCACCATCTTAGTTTACACCAGGGGATAATGTCAATGTTGCCTTGATTACATAGAGACTGGCACCATCTTAGTTTACACCAGGGGATAATGTCAATGTTGCCTTAATTACATAGAGACTGGCGCCATCTTAGTTTACACCAGGGGTAATGTCAATGTTGCCTTGATTACATAGAAACTGGCGCCATCTTAGTTTACACCAGGGGATAATGCCAATGTTGCCTTGATTACATAGAAACTGGGAGCTTGAGGTGTCTGATAGTTGTGAGATTTGTTTATGACAGTTTATGTTGGAACACGTGAAAATTGTATGTACTTTTAGAATTGTTTGGCGAGCTGCTTATAGGCCTGTTGGAGACCCTTGCTCTACATTATTTGTTACCAACTGAAATTAGGCTAACTATTCGAATTTTAGCAACCAGGAAATGGCGAGCGATTTCTGCAAAATGCGTTTTTAAACATAACACTGAAAACAAATATATTAATATACATTTATTTTGTAATTTACCACAACACATTATTTTCTGAATCTTATTTTTTGTCATAATTTCTTGTGTATACATGTTATTTTTGGAAAAAGAGCAAATGGCAAAGATTAAGACACATTCACAAAAAAAATGTTTTTCCTAATATTTCTTAAACATCAAACTATTTCATTGGTTAATTCCAAATGACATGCATACTACTAAAATCACGGATCTTAATGCAATTCCAATTCCTTTCTGTGAATGTATTTTCAAAAGTTAAAAGGGGGACTTAAGCATAACAAAGTCACTTTTGTGGAAAAAGCTATTTCTCTTTACAGGTAATATTGATCCATTAGATGTGGATATTTTAGATCTATTTCTCTAAGGTCTTTACAGGTAATATTGATCCATTAGGATGTTGATATTTTAGATCTATTTCTGTGGGCAAATGGCATAACAGGATATGCCTATAGTAACTAAATATGTGGAATATGGACCAACACCGGTCTTGGGATATCAAGCAACAGTATATGTAAGTGCTAAAACAGGAACATACTTGAGAATTGGGGATATCCTCCTCTATGTGGCTGAAACACAAACGCCAGATTCTGGCTTTAAGTAAATTAAATTTAAATAATTAAATGTATACGTCCATATTTGTTGACAGCTAACTCATGTCTGACTCTGTAAACAACAAAACGTAATGGAATCACCGACCTGCATCTAATCCAATCGTGAGCTACAGTCAGTCTACATCTGTAAATCATACAATTATGATGACAAGGACTGCTTCATCAAGAACGGTAATGTGTGTTATGTGAAGTTATATTAGAAAATAGCCATTTTATAAAGTTGTAGATTAATTACCCAGCTAAGCAGATACAACTAGTAGTCATTGTGAACTACATTATTAAAAAGCTTTGTCCTTTCTTCTCAACAAAATGCAATTTACCACTTGGCTGTATTGTACCACCCTGTCACAGGCCCTCCCAGTCACAGCCCTCTTAGTCAACACCACCTCATAAGATGAGGAAATATATTATTTATGAGGATTGCCTGCTGCAGTTGTTTGAGAGGTCTAGTTTGCAGCAGAACATGCAACATATCATCAAGGAGACCCTCAGCATCACCAGACCCTCACTGTGAGCATTCCTAGAAATGGAACAGGGACCCTCACTGTGAGCATTCCTAGAAATGGAACAGGGACCCTCACTGTGAGCATTCCTAGAAATGGAACAGGGACCCTCGCTGTGAGCATTCCTAGAAATGGAACAGGGACCCTCACTGTGAGCATTCCTAGAAATGGAACAGGGACCCTCACTATGAGCATTCCTAGAAATGGAACAGGGACCCTCACTATGAGCATTCCTAGAAATGGAACAGGGACCCTCGCTGTGAGCATTCCTAGAAATGGAACAGGGACCCTCGCTGTGAGCATTCCTAGAAATGGAACAGGGACCCTCGCTGTGAGCATTCCTAGAAATGGAACAGGGACCCTCGCTGTGAGCATTCCTAGAAATGGAACAGGGACCCTCGCTGTGAGCATTCCTAGAAATGGAACAGGGACCCTCGCTGTGAGCATTCCTAGAAATGGAACAGGGACCCTCGCTGTGAGCATTCCTAGAAATGGAACAGGGACCCTCGCTGTGAGCATTCCCAGAAATGGAACAGGGACCCTCGCTGGGAGCATTCCTAGAAATGGAACAGGGACTTGAATCAGGTTGGTGACATTTGACCAGGTTGAAAGGTCTAAACAGTTTCAAGTTTTGTCCCAATTCACCTTCATAACCTGGTGGAACCGACCTCATCAGTGCGTCATGAAGTGAAACAGAAAGGTGATCCACCAGGATAATCATTTGATAGTCATATCATACTGACAATGTAATCAGTGCTGTGTGTGTGTGTGTGTGTGTGTGTGTGTGTGTGTGTGTGTGTGTGTGTGTGTGTGTGTGTGTGTGTGTGTGTGTGTGTGTGACCGACCAGCATATTTGATGAGGGGCCAGGAGCTGATTTACGCTGCTTTGGCAATTGCCTCACCGCTTGCCTTACCGCTTGTCTGCTCACCAAGGTCATCGATGGGGATACCAGAATTAGGTAGGTTTAGTCTGACCTGTTCAAACTTCAGTGCTTTCAGTGCTTTGAGAGACTAGTCAAGGACCATATCACCTCCAACATACCTGACACCCTAGACCCACTCCAATTTGCTTACCGCCCCCATAGGTCCACAGACGACGCAATCGCAACCACACTGCACACGGCCCTAACCCATCTGGACAAGAGGAATACCTACGAAAGAATGTTGTTGACGGGCCGCCCCCAGGTGGTGAGGGTAGGTAACAACATCTCCGGCCCCACAAGGGTGCATTCTCAGCCCTCTCATGTACTCCCTATTCACCCACAACTGCGTGGCCACGCACGCCTCCAACACAATCATCAAGTTTGTGGACGACACTACAGTTGTAGGCTTGATTACCAACAATGACGAGACGGCCTACAGGGAGGAGGTGAGGGCCCTCGGAGTGTGGTGTCAGAAAAATAACCTCACACTCAACGTCAACAAAACAAAGTAGGTGATCGTGGACTTCAGGAAACAGCAGAGGGAACACCCCCCTATCCACATCGACAGGACAGTAGTGAAGAGGGTGGAAAGTTTCAAGTTCCTCGGCGTACACATCACGAACAAACTGAATTGGTCCACCCACACAGACAGCATCGTGAAGAAGGCGCAGTAGCGCCTCTTCAACCTCAGGAGGCTGAAGAAATGTGGCTTGTCACCAGAAGCACTCACAAACTTCTACAGATGCACAATCGAGAGCATCCTGTCGGGCTGTATCACTGCCTGGTACGACAACTGCTCCGCCCACAACCGTAAGGCTCTCTGGAGGGTAGTGAGGTCTGCACAACGCATCACCGGGGGCAAACTACCTGCCCTCCAGGACAACCACATCAAGGGATCATCAAGGACAACAACCACCCGAGCCACTGCCTGTTCACCCCGCTATCATCCAGAAGGCGAGGTCAGTACAGGCACATCAAACAGCTACCACTAACATTGAGTGGCTACTGCCAACACACTGACTCAACTCCAGCCACCTTAATAATGGAAATTGATGTAAAAAAATGTATCACTAGCCACTTTAAACAATGCCACTTACTATAATGTTTACATACCCTACATTTACTCATCTCATATTTATATGTAAATACTGTACTCATTTAAACTGCTGTATCTACTGCATCTTGCCATCTTTATGTAATACATGTATCACTAGCCACTTTAAACTATGCCACTTTATGTTTACATACCCTACATTACTCATCTCATATGTATATACTGTCCTCTATACCATCTACTCCATCTTGCCTATGCCGTTCTGTACCATCACTCATTCATATATCTTCATGTACATATTCTTTATCCCTTTACACTTGTGTGTATAAGGTAGTAGTTGTGGAATTGTTAGGTTAGATTACTCGTTGGTTATTACTGCATTGTCGGAACTAAAAGCACAAGCATTTCGCTACACTCGCATTAACATCGGCTAACCATGTGTATGTGACAAATAACATTTGATTTGATGATTTGATTTCAACATAGTACCTGTTTGTGTGTCAGATATCACCTCTCCTGACTGGCATTGGTAATAGAACAGTGACTATGTGTAACGGCGTTCTTCGTTTGTTGAAAGAGAGGACCGAAATGCAGCGTGGTGGTTACTCATGTTCTTTAATGAATGAATGACGATACATGAAATAACTAAATGAATACGAAAACAACAAACGGAACGTGAAACCTAATACAGCCTATCTGGTGAACACTACACAAAGACAGGAACAATCACCCACAAACACACAGTGAAACCCAGGCTACCTAAGTATGATTCTCAATCAGAGACAACTAATGACACCTGCCTCTGATTGAGAACCATACTAGGCCGAAAACATAGAACTGCCCCACAACATAGAAAAAACAAACATAGACTGCCCTCCCAACTCACGCCCTGACCATACTAAATAAATACAACACAAAGGAAATAGAGGTCAGAACGTGACACTATGTGTGTTTGTGTTCACAGAACACGGAGACTTACAAGATTATATGACAGTCCAGACTGTCTCCCGCATTCATGGTTTATTTTGATCAATTCCCATTAATGCCTTTAGACTGCTGCGTCTAAGGCAATGCATCTCAGTGCAAGAGGTGTCACTACAGTCCCTGGTTCAAATCCAGCCTGTATCACATCTGGCCGTGATTGGGAGTCCCATAGGGCAGCGCACAATTGGCCCGGTGTCATCTGGGGTAGGCAGTCATTGTAAATAAGAATTTCTCTTAACTGACTTGTTAAATAAATAAAAACATCACGTCACCTCTATTAAATGTACCGTTAATTCCCATAATTTGGTTACAATTAACACGTCTGTTACTGCATGTATTAATTAGATCATTTAGTGGAAACATCGTTAGCAGAGTTCACAAACTGCTACACTTTTGAGAAGCAAGTTTTGGTTTATTTCAATACCAACATTGACATTTTTTTATAAATATTTTCATTGTCTTTTGTTTGGAGTGTTCCATTGTTTGGAGTGTTCCATTGTTTGGAGTGTTCCATTGTTTGGAGTGTTCCATTGTTTGGAGTGTTCCATTGTTTGGAGTGTTCCATGTGAGCATGTGTCTGGTTCACGGCCAAATACAGGCTGGTGTTCTGATGTTGAAGAAGAGTGAGCGCCTGAGGACACATAGAAGTACTTGGCCTGCTGCGCACTGATGTGTTTGGGAATGTCTGATTTCTGATTGTCTTGACCATCATGTCCACCACGAATAAGCTGAGCTTCTCAGTCATTGTTATCTTCACCTCACACAGTGTCAACAAAGTCTGTTGTTTTAACATCCAGTATGAATTATAAATAGTTCCTAAAGCCTCACAGTATTTGAAAAATATTTCCATCGCCCTCCCACTCGATTATCACAAAGCCTTGGTGTGAAAGTGCAAAATATCATGATCTGATGATCCCATACGGTGCACTCTGAAAGTATTCAGACCCCTTGATTTTTTCCACTACATCAATGGGTGACACAGTCATTATCTGGAGGTTTAGTGACCACTTCATCACTGGGTGATACAGTCATTATCTGGAGATTTAGTGACTCCACTACATCACTGGGTGATACAGTCATTATCTGCAGGTTTAGTGATCACTTCATCACTGGGTGATACAGTCATTATCTGAAGGTTTACCGACCACTAAACAATGGTTGATACAGTCATTATCTGGAGGTTTAGTGACCACTACAACACTGGGTGATACAGTCATTATCTGGAGGTTTAGTGCCCACTACAACACTGGGTGATATAGTCATTATCTGGAGGTTTAGCTGCTCCACTACATCACTGGGTGATATAGTCATTATCTGGAGGTTTAGTGACTCCACTACATCACTGGGTGATACAGTCATTATCTGGAGGTTTAGTGACTCCACTACAACACTGGGTGATACAGTCATTATCTGGAGGTTTAGTGACCACTACAGCACTGGGTGATATAGTCATTATCTGGAGGTTTAGTGACTCCACTACAACACTGGGTGATACAGTCATTATCTGGAGGTTTAGTGACTCCACTACAACACTGGGTGATACAGTCATTATCTGGAGGTTTAGTGACTCCACTACAACACTGGGTGATACAGTCATTATCTGGAGATTTAGTGACTCCACTACAACACTGGGTGATACAGTCATTATCTGGAGGTTTACCGACCACTAAACAATGGTTGATACAGTCATTATCTGGAGGTTTAGTGACCACTACAACACTGGGTGATACAGTCATTATCTGGAGGTTTAGTGACCACTACAGCACTGGGTGATACAGTCATTATCTGGAGGTTTAGTGACTCCACTACATCACTGGGTGATACAGTCATTATCTGGAGGTTTAGTGACTCCACTACATCACTGGGTGATACAGTCATTATCTGGAGGTTTAGTGACTCCACTACATCACTGGGTGATACAGTCATTATCTGGAGGTTTAGTGACTCCACTACAACACTGGGTGATACAGTCATTATCTGGAGGTTTAGTGACCACTACATCACTGGGTGATACAGTCATTATCTGGAGGTTTAGTGACTCCACTACATCACTGGGTGAAACAGTCATTATGTGGAGGTTTAGTGACCACTACAACACTGGGTGATACAGTCATTATCTGGAGGTTTAGTGATTCCAATTCATCACTGGGTGATACAGTCATTATCTGGAGGTTTAGTGACCACTACAACACTGGGTGATACAGTCATTATCTGGAGGTTTAGTGACTCCACTACATCACTGGGTGATACAGTCATTATCTGGAGGTTTAGTGACTCCACTACATCACTGGGTGAAACAGTCATTATGTGGAGGTTTAGTGACTCCACTACATCACTGGGTGAAACAGTCATTATCTGGAGGTTTAGTGACTCCACTACATCACTGGGTGAAACAGTGATTATGTGGAGGTTTAGTGACCACTTCATCACTGGGTGAAACAGTCATTATGTGGAGGTTTAGTGACTCCACTACATCACTGGGTGAAACAGTCATTATCTGGAGGTTTAGTGACTCCACTACATCACTGGGTGATACAGTCATTATCTGGAGGTTTAGTGACTCCACTACATCACTGGGTGAAACAGTCATTATGTGGAGGTTTAGTGACTCCACTACATCACTGGGTGAAACAGTCATTATCTGGAGGTTTAGTGACTCCACTACATCACTGGGTGAAACAGTCATTATGTGGAGGTTTAGTGACTCCACTACATCACTGGGTGAAACAGTCATTATCTGGAGGTTTAGTGACTCCACTACATCACTGGGTGAACCGGTCGTTATCTGGAGGTTTAGTGACTCCACTACATCACTGGGTGATACAGTCATTATTTCCCGTTCTACTTCTGGACATCAGTGTGGCTGTGGAACATGAAGAACTTTACCAATCCCCATCTGGTTATCTCTCTCTCTCTAATTGAAGGGCTTTATTGGCTTGGGAAACATATGTTAACATCGCCAAAGCCAGTGAAGTAGATAATAAACAAAAGTGAAATAAGCAATAGAAATGAACAGTAAACATTACCCTCACAGAAGTTCCAAGAGAATAAAGACATTTCAAATGTCATATGTCCATACAGTGGCGTAATGATGTGCAAATAGTTAAAGTACACACGGGAAAATAAATAAACATAAATATGGGTTGTATTTACAATGGTGTTTGTTCTTCACTGGTTGCCCTTTTCTTGTGACAACAGGTCACAAATATTGCGGCTGTGATGGCGCATGGCTCAATCTCTCATGGCTCAATCTCTCATGGCTCAAAGTAGAGGAGAGATTGACTTCATCACTACGTGTTTTTGTAAGAAGTGTTAACAAGCTGCATACCCCACAAGACATGCCAACAGAGGTCTGTTTAAACTACTAACACACAGCTCAGACACCCAGACATACCCCACAAGACATGCCAACAGAGGTCTGTTTAAACTACTAACACACAGCTCAGACACCCAGACATACCCCACAAGACATGCCACCAGAGGTCTGTCTAAACTACTAACACACAGCTCAGACACCCATACATACCCCACAAGACATGCCAACAGAGGTCTGTTTAAACTACTAACACACAGCTCAGACACCCAGACATACCCCACAAGACATGCCACCAGAGGTCTGTTTAAACTACTAACACACAGCTCAGACACCCATACATACCCCACAAGACATGCCACCAGAGGTCTGTTTAAACTACTAACACACAGCTCAGACACCCATACATACCCCACAAGACATGCCAACAGAGGTCTGTTTAAACTACCAACACACAGCTCAGACACCCATACATACCCCACAAGACATGCCACCAGAGGTCTGTTTAAACTACTAACACACAGCTCAGACACCCATACATACCCCACAAGACATGCTACCAGAGGTCTCTTCACAGTCCCCAAGTCCAGAACAGACTATGGCAGACTCCCTGTAAATTCTGGAAAACCGTTCATTCCCTAAAGCAATGTTACATTGTTACATACACCCAGTCTCAGGCTTGGATAACACTGGCTTGGATAATCCAGTCTTAGGCTTGGATAACACTGGCTTGGATAACCCAGTCTCAGGCTTGGATAACACTGGCTTGGATAACCCAGTCTCAGGCTTGGATAACACTGGCTTGGATAACCCAGTCTCAGGCTTGGATAACACTGGCTTAGATAACCCAGTCTCAGGCTTGGATAACACTGGCTTGGATAACACTGGCTTGAATAACCCATTCTCAGGCTTGGATAACCCAGTCTCAGGCTTGGATAACACTGGCTTGGATAACCTAGTCTCAGGCTTGGATAACACTGGCTTGGATAACCCAGTCTTAGGCTTGGATAACACTGGCTTGGATAACCCAGTCTCAGGCTTGGATAACACTGGCTTGGATAACCCAGTCTTAGGCTTGGATAACACTGGCTTGGATAACCCAGTCTCAGGCTTGGATAACACTGGATTGGATAACCCAGTCTCAGGCTTGGATAACACTGGCTTGGATAACCCAGTCTCAGGCTTGGATAACACTGGCTTGAATAACCCAGTCTCAGCCTTGGATAACCCAGTCTCAGGCTTGGATAACACTTGCTTGGATAACCCAGTCTCAGGCTTGTGTAAAGCTGGCTTGGATAACCCAGTCTCAGGCTTGGATAACACTGGCTTGGATAACCCAGTCTCAGGCTTGGATAACACTGGCTTGGATAACCCAGTCTCAGGCTTGGATAACACTGGCTTGGATAACCCAGTCTTAGGCTTGGATAACACTGGCTTGGATAACCCAGTCTCAGGCTTGGATAACACTGGCTTGGATAACCCAGTCTCAGGCTTGGATAACACTGGCTTGGATAACACTGGCTTGAATAACCCAGTCTCAGGCTTGGATAACCCAGTCTCAGGCTTGGATAACACTGGCTTGGATAACCCAGTCTCAGGCTTGGATAACACTGGCTTGGATAACCCAGTCTCAGGCTTGGATAACACTGGCTTGGATAACCCAGTCTCAGGCTTGGATAACACTGGCTTAGATAACCCAGTCTCAGGCTTGGATAACACTGGCTTGGATAACCCAGTCTTAGGCTTGGATAACACTGGCTTAGATAACCCAGTCTTAGGCTTGGATAACACTGGCTTAGATAACCCAGTCTTAGGCTTGGATAACACTGGCTTGGATAACACTGGCTTGAATAACCCAGTCTCAGGCTTGGATAACCCAGTCTCAGGCTTGGATAACACTGGCTTGGATAACCCAGTCTCAGGCTTGGATAACACTGGCTTGGATAACCCAGTCTCAGGCTTGGATAACACTGGCTTGGATAACCCAGTCTCAGGCTTGGATAACACTGGCCCCTTCGGTCTCCACAGAGTTGGTTAATGCTGCTTTGAGTTGTTTTTTGATCAACTTACAGAGCTCTCTGAAATGAGATGTTCTGGTCCCCCTTAGTCATTTCAGAGTAATGTCTGTTTTTCCTAGTATGGTGCTGATAGAGATGGCAGCTTTGCTTCTAATCCTTAGGAAACCGTGCAGTATTTTGTTTTGTAATGTATTATTTCTTACATTGTTACCCCAGGAAATCTTAAGTTTTGGGGGTTGGCGCACCCCTTGGTTTGTGCCGTGGCGGAGATCTTTGTGGGCTATACTCGGCCTTGTCTCAGGATTTTAAGTTAGTGGTTGAAGATATCCCTCTAGTGGTGTTAGGGCTGTGCTTTGGCAAAGTGGGTGGGGTTATATCCTGCCTGTTTGGCCCTGTCCGGGGGTATTATCGGATGGGGCCAAAGTGTCTCCTGACCCCTCCTGTCTCAGCCTCCAGTATTTATGCTGCAGTAGTTCATGTGTCGGGGGGCTAGGGTCAGTCTGTTATATCTGGAGTATTTCTCCTGTCTTATATGGTGTCCTGTCTCTAATTCTCTCTCTCTCTCATATCTTGGCCATGTTCTGTTATAATCTCCACCTGGCACAGCCAGAAGAGGACTGGCCACCCCTCATAGCCTGGTTCCTCTCTAGGTTTCTTCCTAGGTTCTGGCCTTTCTAGGGAGTTTTTCCTAGCCACCTTGCTTCTACACCTGCAATGCATGCTGTTTGGGGTTTTAGGCTGGGTTTCTGTACAGCCCTTTGATATATCAGCTGATTTAAGAAGGGCTTTATAAATAAATTGTTTTGATTTTGATTTGATTTAAGTATTATTACATACAGCAGGGGAGAACTATTGGATATCAGAGACGTCAACTTACCAGCACAACCAGGACGACGACCAGGACTATGACCAGGAATACAACCAGGACTACGACCAGGAATCCAACCAGCACTATGACCAGGAATACAACCAGGCCTACAACCAGGAATACAACCAGGAATACGACCAGGAATACAACCAGCACTACGAACAGGAATACGACCAGGAATACAACCAGGACTACGACCAGTACTACGACTTTCCCAAAGTGGATCCTTTGTCTGCACCTCCCAGGACTTTTGAACTGATTCCAGAGGCCGACACAAAACAACGCCATCGGAGGAGAGGGTGCAGGAGCGGTCTTCTAGTGAGGCTTCGGATGTGCGCACACCACCCACCGCTACCGAGTATATTACTCGGTAATGTCCAGTCCCTAGTTAACAAAGTCGATGAAATTAGGACAAGACTGCTTTCCAAAGAGATATCCTGGATTGTAACATACTTGGTTTCACAGAGACATGGCTAGCTGGGGACATGCTGCCGGATTCCTTACAGCCAACAGGATTTTCAGTGCATCGCGCCGACAGGAACAAACATCTCTCTGGTTAAGAAGAAGGGTGTATGTTTCATGATAAACGACTCATGGTGTAATTGTAACAACATACAGGAACTCAAGTCCTTTTGTTTACCTGAACTAGAATTCCTCACAATTCACCATTGAGCAAACTGGAAACCATATATCCTGAGGATGCATTTATTGTAGCTGGGGATTTTAACAAAGAAAATATATCAGCATATTGATTGTAGTACACAAGCGAGTAACACACTACCACCGCTAATCTAACTTCTGCGATGCAAACAAGGCCCTTCCTGCCCTCCTTTTAGCAAATCTGGCCATGACTCCATCGTTTTTTTTGCTCCCCTCCGATAGGCAGACACTAAAACAGGAAGCGCCTGTGCTTAGATCTATCCAATGCTGGTCTGATCAATCGGACTCCACGCTTCAAGACTGATTCGATCACGTGAACTGGGATATATTCCGGGTTAACAAAGACTACTATATATCCGATCAATTTGATGTTATTTTAATGGACAAAAAAATAGCTTTTCTTTCAAAAACAAGTGACCCCAAACTTTTGAACGGTAGTGTCTATACTTCACTATCTATTCTTTACTATCTCTTGTCTCTTAGCCACTCATTCACTGCTCATCCATATATTTTATACTTCTATATTCTCATCCCCTTCCTTTACTAGATTGTGTCTTTTAGGTTTTGTTTTTACATTTGTTTGACATTAGGTTGTTGTGGAATTGTTCAATATTACCTGTTAGATATTACTGCACTGTTGGATCTAGAAGCATTTCGCTACACTTGCAATAACATCTGCTGACCATGTGTATGTGACCAATAACATTTGATTTGTATGTGTTTGTTGTATTCACGCAGGGCTCATGTGTAAAAGAAACCCCAGTCTTAGTATGATTTCAGTAACCATCTCTGAAATCTACTGATGGTATCAAGTGGAATCAGTGAAGTGAATGAGTGTGGACTCTGGACACTTCTGCTGGAGGCCACTAGATGGCAGACTAACCACTGAGTGTGTTTAGAGTCTGGACATTTCTGCTGAAGGCCACTAGATGGCAGACCAACCAAGGAGTCATAACACTATCTGAGTGGGTTAGTTCGACAAGATTTCAATGTAATTCATCATACCAATGAATCAATATGATAAAGGCAAAAACATGTCAGAGATGCACCATTTGATTTGGAATGTTTAAGACATTCATTTCCATGTTTAATTTCAACATGTACAGCAAAGACTGTTCCCTCTAATGTTGGCCTCCCCCCTTCCTTACGTAGCATGGGGATGCTGGTCATCGTGTGCAGTAACAGACATTAAAGGACTGTAACAGTCAGTATTGGAGAGTAAATGACAATCACTGACAACAACAGACAGTAACAGTGACTGCCTGTAACAGACAGTAACATCAACAGACGGTAACATTAACAGACAGTAACAGACAGTACCCTCCACGCCAGAGCTGAGCCCTGCTGTTGTTGCTGTCTCTCAGTCAGGTGGCAACCTGATCTGAACTGGCCCCTAAACCCTTTAAAGTCCAAGTCAATTAGCACAACAATCCCCAAGCTGCCGTGAAGAAAGGCTCTGGCAAGTTAGAAATTAGTAGAAAGGCATAAATGTGCCAGATTACATGTTGAAGAAGCTCAATGATCCATGGTGTGGGATTGTCTGTCTGTCTGGACAGTTGTAAGTAAGACACCACCCCCCAGGGTTCAGAATTTTGGAATAGACTCCTATTCATCTCATGAGTTTAAATTCAAAACTGAACTCAACTGGCCCCACCCCACAAGATGTAGAATTTGAGTTTGAGCCAGCAGGAAGTGGAATGTAATGCAGTCAAATAAATTCCACTCAGTCGTAGAACATGACTGTTTCATTGGTCACCCTTCCACACACCCCAGAATATATCACGTTTCTCTGGAAACAATGTTAATCTACCCTTAACCGTAATGCCTGAAACAGAAAATTATATTTTATCTGGGAACAATGCAGTTATATTAGAACCTACCTTATATACTGAACCAAAGTATAAACGCAACAATTTCAAAGATTTTACTGAGTTACAGATCATAAAAGGAAATCAGTCAATTGAAATAAATAAATTAAACCATAATCTATGGATTTCACATGACTGGGCAGGGGTGCAGCCATGGGTGGGCATTGGCCCGCCCACTGGGGAGCCAGGTCGAACCAATCGGAATAAGTTTTTCAACATAAAGGGGCTTTTATTACAGAAGGGAATACTCCTCAGTTTCATCAGCTGTCCGGGTGATTGGTCTCAGACGATCCCGCAGGTGAAGAAGTCGGACGTGGAGGTCCTGGGCTGGCGTGGTTACACGTGGTCTGTGGTTGTGAGGACGGTTGGACATACTGCTAAATTCTCTAAAGCATTTTTGCCGGCAGCTTATGGTAGAGAAATGTATATTAAATTACCTTGCAACAGCTCTGGTGGACATTCCTGTGGTCAGCATGCCAATAGCACACTCCCTCAAAAAGAGAGACATCGGTGGCATTGTGTTGTGTGACAAAACTGCACTTTTCAGAGTGGCCTTTTATTGTCCCCAGCACAAAGTGCACCTGTGTAATGATCATGCTGTTTAATCATCTTCTTGATATGCCACAACTGTCAGGTGGATGGATTATCTTGGCAAAGAAAAGAATGTTCACTAACAGGGATATAAACAAATTTGTGCACAAAACTTGAGGAATAAGCTTTTTGTGAGTTTTAAAAAATTTGGGGTTATTTTATTTCAGCTCGTAAAACATGGGACCAACACTTTACATGTTGCGTTTATATTTGTGTTCAGTAATATATTGTGTTTTGTATTCTAAAGCCACAATTTGTGATTGAGTTTACATTATATGCCAAAAATCTTTGCACCTTTGATTGTTGGAGAATATCAAATACTGTGTGTGCCTCATGACCTCCGAACGACTGATCACCCTGACCGCCCAACTCTCGATCACCCTGGCCTCCGAACTACCGATCACCCTGGCCTCCGAACTACTGATCACCCTGACCTCAGAACTACCGACCATCCTGACCACAGAACTACCGACCATCCTGACCACAGATCTACTGATCACCCTGCCCTCTGAACTACTGATCACCCTGTCCTCTGAACTACTGATCACCCTGCCCTTCTGAACTACCGATCACCCTGGCCTCCGAACTACTGATCACCCTGACCTCAGAACTACCTACCATCCTGACCACAGAACTACCGACCATCCTGACCACAGAACTACTTATCACCCTGACCTCTGAACTACTGATCACCCTGCCCTCTGAACTACTGATCACCCTGCCCTCTGAACTACTGATCACCCTGCCCTCTGAACTACTGATCACCCTGCCCTTCTGAACTACTGATCACCCTTCACTCTGAACTACTGATCACCCTTCACTCTGAACTACTGATCACCCTGCCCTCTGAACTACTGATCACCCTGCCCTCTGAACTACTGATCACCCTGCCCTCTGAACTACTGATCACCCTGCCCTCTGAACTACTGATCACCCCCATTACATCTTAAAAACTGAACTAAATAGTAGGCTTTTATTTAAATGCTTACAAACAATACCAAATGTAAACATCTAATTTAAAACTTATGGGACAATTACTCAGTCACTTAGCATTTACAATATACACGGAGTGCACAAAACATTAGGAACACCTGCTCTTTCCTAGACACAGACTGACCAGGTGAATCCAGGTGAAAGATATGATCCCTTATTGATGTCACTTGTTAAATCCACTTCAATCATTGTAGATGAAGGGGGAGGAGACGGGTTAAAGAAGGATTTTTAAAGTCTTGAGACAATTGAGACATGGCTGGTGTGTGTGTACCATTCAGAGGGTGAATGGGTAAGACAAAATATTTAAGTGCCTTTGAACGGGGTATGGTAGGTAGGTGCCAGGCACACCGGTTTGTGTTAAGAACTGCAACGCTGCAGGATTTTTCACATTCAACAGTTTCCTGTGTGTATCCAGAATGGTCCACCACCCAAAGGACATCCAGCCAACTTGACACAACAGTGGGAAGCATTAGAGTCAACATGGACCAGCATCCCTGATGAACACATTTGATATCTAGTAGAGTCCCTGCCCCGACAAATTGAGGCTGTTCTCAGGGAAAAAAGGGGTGAAACTAATGTTTTGTGTATACAGTATATATGTGATTAATAAGTGATTCATGAAAACAGAATATTTGCATACAGGATTTGTTGTCCTAGATCATTAATTGGAAGAGAGTTTGTCCTAAAAATCTACTGTTTCAACAATATTTTATATGCATGTATACTTATTTAATTGAACCTTTATTTAATTAGGCATGTATATAATGACATGTTTTACATGATATATAAATATATATATAGTTATAGACTACATCTAATATACAATACAAGAGGCATTTGAATTTCACTCTATTTCCTTTCATTCAAATTTAAATTCTGTATCCTGTTTACTACTTCAATTCTGTATCCTGTTTACTACTTCAATTCTGTATCCTGTTTACTACTTCAATTCTGTATCCTGTTTACTACTTCAATTCTGTATCCTGTTTACTACTTCAATTCTGTATCCTGTTTATTACTTCAATTCTGTATCCTGTTTATTACTTCAATTCTGTATCCTGTTTACTACTTCAATTCTGTATCCTGTTTACTACTTCAATTCTGTATCCTGTTTACTACTTCAATTCTGTATCCTGTTTACTACTTCAATTCTGTATCCTGTTTACTACTTCAATTCTGTATCCTGTTTATTACTTCAATTCTGTATCCTGTTTACTACTTCAATTCTGTATCCTGTTTACTACTTCAATTCCAATTCAAGAATTTAATTGGAATTTGAAGTATACTTAACTCAAGTCTGAATTGAGCCCAACGCTGACAGACAGACAGACAGACAGACAGACAGACAGACAGACAGACAGACAGACAGACAGACAGACAGACAGACAGATGGTGATGTTATCTATTGATCATGTCCACCTTCACAGACAGACAGACAGTGATGTTATGTGTTGATCATGTCCACCTTCACAGACAGACAGACAGACAGACAGTGATGTTATGTATTGATCATGTCCACTCTGAGTCGTAGTGAACTGATGGGGTCTTGACAGACAGACAGACAGACAGACAGACAGACAGACAGACAGACAGATGGTGATGTTATCTATTGATCATGTCCACCTTCACAGACAGACAGACAGTGATGTTATCTATTGATCATGTCCACCTTTACAGACAGACAGACAGACAGTGATGTTATCTATTGATCATGTCCACTCTGAGTCGTAGTGAACTGATGGGGTCTTGACAGAACACAGACAGGTATTCCACCACCCCGGAGTTCTGTCTCCTCTCGTCCTGCCGAGCTTGATGCTGCTCCTTCTCCCACCTCTCCTTCTCCCCGTCCATCTGGGCCAGAACACTCACCTGGACCGACCTCACCGTGGCGGCCAGCAGGAACAGTACCCCCTGTAGGATGTGACAGACTACTGCACACAGACTGAGCCCGGCTCCCAGCAGGTCCGGTACCGCTTCACATATCACACACACCCCCTCGAGGAGAAGAGGAGACGCCCGGCCAGCGGAGGCGGGGCCATGGTTTACCAGGTGACAGACAAAGCGGGCAAGGTGCAGTGCGGCTCGCCGCAGTGGGAGCACGGCCAGGTACAGGTGGCACGCTGCTTTGGTGAGGGCGTGGAGGAGGAGCCGCAGCTCCAGGACGGCGTTGCCTGGAGATGGGAGATAAAGGGTAACCCCCGGTTACTAACCAGGTCAGCTGCTTAGAGTCAGGAGGCATTAAGCTCCAAACACTGTTTAACATCCGATTAATTCATCTGCTTTGATTAAGGCTGACGTGTCTCACCTGATTCACTACCACTACTACTGTGTTATTGACTTGTTTATTGTTTATTATTTATTGTGTAACTTTGTGTTGTTGTCTGTGTTACACCACTGTTTTATCTTGACCAGGTCGCAGTTGTAAATGAAAACTTGTTCTCAACTGGCCTACCTGGTTAAATAAAGGTGTTCTCAACTGGCCTACCTGGTTAAATAAAGGTGTTCTCAACTGGCCTACCTGGTTAAATAAAGGTGTTCTCAACTGGCCTACCTGGTTAAATAAAGGTGTTCTCAACTGGCCTACCTGGTTAAATAAAGGTGTTCTCAACTGGCCTACCTGGTTAAATAAAGGTGTTCTCAACTGGCCTACCTGGTTAAATAAAGGTGTTCTCAACTGGCCTACCTGGTTAAATAAAGGTGTTCTCAACTAGCCTACCTGGTTAAATAAAGGTGTTCTCAACTAGCCTACCTGGTTAAATAAAGGTGTTCTCAACTAGCCTACCTGTTTAAATAAAGGTGTTCTCAACTAGCCTACCTGGTTAAATAAAGGTGTTCTCAACTAGCCTACCTGGTTAAATAAAGGTGTTCTCAACTGGCCTACCGGGTTAAATAAAGATGTTCTCAACTGGCCTACCTGGTTAAATAAAGGTGTTCTCAACTAGCCTACCTGGTTAAATAAAGGTGTTCTCAACTAGCCTACCTGGTTAAATAAAGGTGTTCTCAACTAGCCTACCTGGTTAAATAAAGGTGAAATATATATATATATATTTTTAAACAGACCGACAGACAGACTGCAGGGCATACAGACAGACTGCAGGGCATACAGACAGACTGCAGGGCATACAGACAGACTGCCAGACAGACAGACTGCCAAACACAGACAGACACAGACACACAGACAGCAGGGCATAGAAACAGACTGCCAGACAGACAGACCACCAGACATAGACAGACTGCCAGACAGACAGACTGCCAGACACGCACAGACATACACAGACAGACAGACAGCAGGGTATAGAAACAGACTGCCAGACAGACAGACAGACAGACACAGTCAGACTGCCAGACACAGACATACTGCCAGACGGCCAGACAGAGAACATGGCATAGAGACAGACAGACAAACAGACTGACAGACAGACAGACTGCCAGACACACAGACAGACAGACAGACAGACAGACATACACAGACAGAGAGATAGAGAGCAGGGCATAGAAACAGACTGTCAGATAGATAGACAGCCTGCCAGACAGAGAGACCACAAGACATAGACAGACTTCCAGACAGACTGCCAGACACAGACACAGACAGACATACACAGACAGACAGACCGCAGGGCATAGAAACAGACTGTCAGACAGACAGACAGACTGCCAGACACAGACAGACAGACACAGTCAGACAGACTGCCAGACACAGCCAGACTGTCAGACAGCAGGGGATAGAGACAGACAGACTGCAAGACACAGACAGACTGCCAGACAGACAGACTTCCAGACACACAGCCAACAGACTGCTACACACAGACAGACAGCAGGGCATAGAGAGAGGCTGTCAGACAGACACAGACAGACTGACAGATAACCGGACACAGACAGACAGACAGCCAGACCGCGAGACTGCAGGGCATAGAGACAGACTGCCAGACAGACAGACTGCCAGACACAGACAGTCAGCCAGACAGACACCCAGCTAAACAGACAGAATGCCAGACAGTAGGGCATAAAGACAGACTGCCAGGCACAGACAGGCAGACTGTCAGACAGACTGCCAGACAGACAGACTGCCAGACAGACAGGCATAGAAACAGACTGTCATAGACAAAGACAGACCGCCAAACACAGACAGACAGACTGCCAGACAGACAGACACAGACAGACAGCAGGGCATAGAGAAAGACTGTTAGACAGACAGACAGACAGACAGACAGACAGACAGACAGACAGCAGGGCATAGAGAAAGACTGTTAGACAGACAGACAGACAGACAGACAGACAGACAGACAGACAGACAGACAGACAGACAGACAGACAGGCAGACAGGCAGACAGACAGCAGGGCATAGAGAAAGACTGTTAGACAGACAGACAGACAGACAGACAGACAGACAGACAGCAGGGCATAGAGAAAGACTGTTAGACAGACAGACAGACAGACAGACAGACAGACAGACAGACAGACAGACAGACAGACAGCAGGGCATAGAGAAAGACTGTTAGACAGACAGACAGACAGACAGACAGACAGACAGACAGACAGACAGACAGACAGACAGACAGACAGACAGACAGACAGACAGACAGACAGACAGGCAGACAGACAGCAGGGCATAGAGAAAGACTGTTAGACAGACAGACAGACAGACAGACAGACAGACAGACAGACAGACAGACAGACTGCCAGACACAGACAGACAGACAGACAGACAGACAGACAGACAGACAGACAGACAGACAGACAGACAGACAGACAGAGGATGCATCACAAATGTCAGCCTATTCCCGAATATACAGTGGGTCAAAAAAGTATTTAGTCAGCCACCAATTGTGCAAGTTCTCCCACTTAAAAAGATGAGGCCTATAATTTATCATAGGTACACTTCAACTATGACAGACAAAATTAGAAAAAAAATCCAGAAAATCACATTGTAGGATTTTTTATTAATTAATTTGCAAATTATGGTGGAAAATAAGTATTTGGTCGCCTACAAACAAGCAAGATTTCTGGCTCTCACAGACCTGTAACTTCTTTAAGAGGCTCCTCTGTCCTCCACTCGTTCCCTGTATTAACGGCACCCGTTTGAACTTGTTATCAGTATAAAAGACACCTGTCCACAACCTCAAACAGTCACACTCCAAACTCCACTATGGCCAAGACCAAAGAGCTGTCCACGGACACCAGAAACAAAATTGTAGACCTGCACCAGGTTGGGAAGACTGAATCTGCAATAGGTAAGCAGCTTGGTTTGAATACATCAACTGTGGGAGCAATTATTAGGAAATGGAAGACATACAAGACCACTGATAATCTCCCTCGATCTGGGGCTCCACGCAAGATCTCACCCCGTGGGGTCAAAATGATCACAAGAACGGTGAGCAAAAATCCCAGAACCACACGGTTCACCTAGTGAATGACCTGCAGAGAGCTGGGACCAAAGTAACAAAGCCTACCATCAGCAAGGGCATTGAAGATGAAACGTGGCTGGGTCTTTCAGCATGACAATGATCCCAAACACACTGCCCGGGCAACGAAGGAGTGGCTTCGTAAGAAGCATTTCAAGGTCCTGGAGTGGCCTAGCCAGTCTCCAGATCTCAACCCCATAGAAAATCTTTGGAGGGAGTTGAAAGTCCGTGTTGCCCAGCAACAGCCCCAAAACATCACTGCTCTAGAGGAGATCTGCATGGAGGAATGGGCCAAAATACCAGCAACAGTGTGTGAAAACCTTGTGAAGACTTACAGAAAACATTTGACCTCTGTCATTGCCAACAAAGGGTATATAACAAAGTATTGAGATAAACTTTTGTTATTGACCAAATACTTATTTTCCACCATAATTTGCAAATAAATTCATAAAAAATCCTACAATGTGATTTTCTGCATTTTTTTTCTCATTTTGTCTGTCATAGTTGAAGTGTACCTATGATGAAAATTACAGGCCTCTCTCATCTTTTTAAGTGGGAGGACTTGCGCAATTGGTGGCTGACTAAATACTTTTTTGCCCCACTGTAATTGCCAACTTTTGGCACAATAGGGGTCTGGTCAAACAAAGTGCACTATGTAGGGAAAAGGGTAGTTATGGGCCCTGGTCTAAAGTAGTGCACTAGGTAGGGAATAGGGTTGGGCCCTAATCTAAAGTAGTGCACTATATAGGAAATAGGGTGGTTATGGGTCCTGGTCTAAAGTAGTGCAGCTGTAATCTATAGGTTCCTACACTGCCCCAACTGTAATCTATAGGTTCCAACACTGCCCCAACTGTAATCTATAGGTCCCTACACTGCCCCAACTGTAATCTATAGGTCCCCTACACTGCCCCAGCTGTAATCTATAGGTTCCTACACTGCCCCAACTGTAATCTATAGGTCCCTACACTGCCCCAACTGTAATCTATAGGTCCCTACACTGCCCCAACTGTAATCTATAGGTCCCCTACACTGCCCCAGCTGTAATCTATAGGTCCCCTACACTGCCCCAACTGTAATCTATAGGTCCCTACACTGCCCCAACTGTAATCTATAGGTCCCCTACACTGCCCAAGCTGTAATCTATAGGTTCCTACACTGCCCCAACTGTAATCTATAGGTCCCCTACACTGCCCCAACTGTAATCTATAGGTCCCCTACACTGCCCCAACTGTAATCTATAGGTCCCTACACTGCCCCAACTGTAATCTATAGGTCCCTACACTGCCCCAACTGTAATCTATAGGTCCCCTACACTGCCCCAGCTGTAATCTATATGTCCCTACACTGCCCCAACTGTAATCTATAGGTTCCAACACTGCCCCAACTGTAAGCTATAGGTTCCTACACTGCCCCAGCTGTAATCTATAGGTCCCTACACTGCCCCAGCTGTAATCTATAGGTTCCTACACTGCCCCAGCTGTAATCTATAGGTCCCTACACTGCCCCAACTGTAATCTATAGGTTCCTACACTGCCCCAACTGTAATCTATAGGTTCCTACACTGCCCCAGCTGTAATCTATAGGTCCCCTACACTGCCCCAACTGTAATCTATAGGTTCCTACACTGCCCCAACTGTAATCTATAGGTTCCTACACTGCCCAACTGCAATCTATAGGTCCCTACACTGCCCCAACTGTAATCTATAGGTTCCTACACTGCACCAACTGTAATCTATAGGTCCCTACACTGCCCCAGCTGTAATATATAGGTCCCCTACACTGCCCCAGCTGTAATCTATAGGTTCCTACATTGCCCCAACTGTAATCTATAGCTCCCTAGACTGCCCCAGCTGCAATCTATAGGTTCCTACACTACCCCAGCTGTAATCTATAGGTTCCTACACTGCCCCAACTGTAATCTATAGCTCCCTAGACTGCCCCAACTGTAATCTATAGCTTCCTACACTGCCCCAATTGTAATCTATAGCTTCCCTCACTGCCCCAACTGTAATCTATAGCTTCCTACACTGCCCCAACTGTAATCTATAGGTTCCTACACTGCCTCAACTGCAATCCATTAGTCCATACACTGCCCCAACTGTAATCTATAGGTCCCTACACTACCCCAACTGTAATCTATAGGTTCCTACACTGCCCCAACTGTAATCTATAGGTTCCTACACTGCCCAACTGCAATCTATAGGTCCCTACACTGCCCCAACTGTAATCTATAGGTTCCTACACTGCACCAACTGTAATCTATAGGTCCCTACACTGCCCCAGCTGTAATCTATAGGTCCCCTACACTGCCCCAGCTGTAATCTATAGGTTCCTACACTGCCCCAACTGTAATCTATAGCTCCCTAGACTGCCCTAAACTGCAATCTATAGGTTCCTACACTGCCCCAACTGTAATCTATAGCTCCCTAGACTGCCCCAACTGTAATCTATAGCTTCCTACACTGCCCCAATTGTAATCTATAGCTTCCCTCACTGCCCCAACTGTAATCTATAGCTTCCTACACTGCCCCAACTGTAATCTATAGGTTCCTACACTGCCTCAACTGCAATCCATTAGTCCATACACTGCCCCAACTGTAATCTATAGGTCCCTACACTACCCCAACTGTAATCTATAGGTCCCTACACTGCCCCAACGGTAGTCTATAGGTCCCTACACTGCCCCAACTGTAGTCTATAGGTCCCTACACTGCCCCAACTGTAGTCTATAGGTCCCTACACTGCCCCAACTGTAATCTATAGGTTCCTACACTGCCCCAACTGTAATCTATAGGTCCCTACACTGCCCCAACTGCAATCTATAGGTCCATACACTGCCCCAACTGTAATCTATAGGTTCCTACACTGCCCCAACTGTAATCTATAGGTCCCTACACTGCCCCAACTGTAATCTATAGGTCCCTACACTGCCCCAACTGCAATCTATAGGTCCATACACTGCCCCAGCTGTAATCTATAGGTTCCTACACTGCCCCAGCTGTAATCTATAGGTCCCTACACTGCCCCAACTGTAATCTATAGGTCCCTACACTGCTCCAACTGTAATCTATAGGTCCCTACACTGCCCAACTGCAATCTATAGGTCCCTACACTGCCCCAACTGTAATCTATAGGTTCCTACACTGCCCCAGCTGTAATCTATAGGTCCCTACACTGCCCCAACTGTAATCTATAGGTCCCTACACTGCCCCAACTGTAATCTATAGGTTCCAACACTGCCCCAACTGTAATCTATAGGTTCCTACACTGCCCCAACTGTAATCTATAGGTCCCTACACTGCCCCAACTGTAATCTATAGATCCCTACACTGCCCCAACTGTAATCTATAGGTCCCTACACTGCCCAACTGCAATCTATAGGTCCCTACACTGCCCCAACTGTAATCTATAGGTTCCTACACTACCCCAGCTGTAATCTATAGGTCCCTACACTGCCCCAACTGTAAACTATAGGTCCCTACACTGCCCCAACTGTAATCTATAGGTTCCAACACTGCCCCAACTGTAATCTATAGGTTCCTACACTGCCCCAACTGTAATCTATAGGTTCCTATACTGCCCCAGCTGTAATCTATAGGTTCCAACACTGCCCCAACTGTAATCTATAGGTTCCTACACTGCCCCAACTGTAATCTATAGGTTCCTATACTGCCCCAGCTGTAATATATAGGTTCCTATACTGCCCCAGCTGTAATCTATAGGTCCCTACACTGCCCCAGCTGTAATATATAGGTTCCTACACTGCCCCAACTGTAATCTATATTGAAAAGTGACATTAACCCTTCTTGAGGCAGTGTAGGGTAGTGGCCTTGAGGTCTATATGTTTTCCCACCACATCTGTCAGGTGTTCTAAATTGTAACCCCCCCAATGGAAAGACAAATGGAGTCAGATCAGGTGATCCCATCATGCCCCTATATGACCAGGTTTTGCCAGAGACAGGATCAAGGAAAGCCTACCTTTGGGAGGGGAGTAGGGGTGTTGCATAATAACGCCTACCTTAGGGAGGGCTCACCACCTGTTATAACACCACTCTAGCTGGGTCCACCACCTGTTATAACACCACTCTAGCTGGGTCCACCACCTGTTATAACACCACTCTAGCTGGGTCCACCACCTGTTATAACACCACTCTAGCTGGGTCCACCACTACCCACTACTCTAGCTGTGTCCACCACTACCCACTACTCTAGCTGGGTTAACCACCTGTTATAACACCACTCTAGCTGGGTCCACCACCTGTTATAACACCACTCTAGCTGGGTCCACCACTACCCACTACTCTAGCTGTGTCCACCACTACCCACTACTCTAGCTGGGTCCACCACCTGTTATAACACCACTCTAGCTGGGTCCACCACTACCCACTACTCTAGCTGGGTCCACCACTACCCACTACTCTAGCTGGGTCCACCACTACCCACTACTCTAGCTGGGTCCACCACTACCCACTACTCTAGCTGGGTCCACCACTACCCACTACTCTAGCTGGGTCCACCACTACCCACTACTCTAGCTGGGTCCTCCACTACCCACTACTCTAGCTGGGTCCACCACTACTCTAGCTGGGTCCTCCACTACCCACTACTCTAGCTGGGTCCACCACTACTCTAGCTGGGTTCTCCACTACCCACTACTCTAGCTGGGTTCACCACTACCCACTACTCTAGCTAGGTCCACCACTACCCACTAGTCTAGCTGGGTCCACCCACTACTCTAGCTGGGTCCACCACTACCCACTACTCTAGCTGGGTCCACCACTACCCACTAGTCTAGCTGGGTCCACCCACTACTCTAGCTGGGTCCTCCACTACCCACTACTCTAGCTGGGTCCACCACTACCCACTAGTCTAGCTGGGTCCACCCACTACTCTAGCTGGGTCCACCACTACCCACTACTCTAGCTGGGTCCACCACTACCCACTAGTCTAGCTGGGTCCACCCACTACTCTAGCTGGGTCCACCACTACCCACTAGTCTAGCTGGGTCCACCCACTACTCTAGCTGGGTCCACCACTACCCACTACTCTAGCTGGGTCCACCACTACCCACTACTCTAGCTGGGTCCTCCACTACCCACTACTCTAGCTGGGTCCTCCACTACCCACTACTCTAGCTGGGTCCACCACTACCCACTACTCTAGCTGGGTCCACCACTACCCACTACTCTAGCTGGGTCAACCACTACCCACTAGTCTAGCTGGGTCCTCCACTACCCACTACTCTAGCTGGGTCCACCACTACCCACTACTCTAGCTGGGTCCACCACTACCCACTACTCTAGCTGGGTCCACCACTACCCACTACTCTAGCTGGGTTCACCACTACCCACTACTCTAGCTGGGTCCACCACTACCCACTACTCTAGCTGGGTCCACCACCTGTTATAACACCACTCTAGCTGGGTTAACCACCTGTTATAACACCACTCTAGCTGGGTCCACCACTACCCACTACTCTAGCTGGGTTCACCACCTGTTATAACACCACTCTAGCTGGGTTCACCACCTGTTATAACACCACTCTAGCTGGGTTCACCACCTGTTATAACACCACTCTAGCTGGGTTCACCACTACCCACTACTCTAGCTGGGTCCACCACCTGTTATAACACCACTCTAGCTGGGTTCACCACCTGTTATAACACCACTCTAGCTGGGTCCACCACTACCCACTACTCTAGCTGGGTCCACCACTACCCACTACTCTAGCTGGGTTCACCACTACCCACTACTCTAGCTGGGTCCACCACTACCCACTACTCTAGCTGGGTCCACCACTACCCACTACTCTAGCTGGGTCCACCACTACCCACTACTCTAGCTGGGTCCACCACTACCCACTACTCTAGCTGGGTCCACCACTACCCACTACTCTAGCTGGGTCCACCACTACTCTAGCTGGGTCCACCACTACCCACTACTCTAGCTGGGTCCACCACTACCCACTACTCTAGCTGGGTTAACCACCTGTTATAACACCACTCTAGCTGGGTCCTCCACCTGTTATAACACCACTCTAGCTGGGTTCACCACCTGTTATAACACCACTCTAGCTGGGTTCACCACCTGTTATAACACCACTCTAGCTGGGTTCACCACCTGTTATAACACCACTCTAGCTGGGTTCACCACCTGTTATAACACCACTCTAGCTGGGTTAACCACCTGTTATAACACCACTCTAGCTGGGTCCTCCACCTGTTAAAACACCACTCTAGCTGGGTTCACCACCTGTTATAACACCACTCTAGCTCGGTCCTACAACTGTAGGCTTACTTGTTTCGTTTTCTTATTCCCGTTTACATAATGCTTGGTGTAATCACCGGTATTGTGTTGTATTGTTCTTGTTGTTGCTATGGTTTAATGAATTAAACGATTCATAACAAATGTAATGAAAGCTGTAATCATACCGCAATTAGGAGGAAGAGCCGTGCGCGTGCCAATACCGCACCGTTCCCTTGACGAAGAAAGCTCCCATACCTCTGCTAACCAGGTTCTCTTACCGTCGATATAACACAGCAGCCAGAGGAAGGCTATACTCGCAGCCAGGGTAGTCCACCAGTCCATGACATGTAGTCTAGCTGTCCTTTCTGTCTCTCTGCCGAGTGGACGATGCCTGATGCAATAAGGAGGCTCTGTGTGATAGTCTATGGGCATCGCACGACACGGCAAAGTGCGCTTCCTGATCCTGGTAAACGTAGTTGTATACTGGATATTCGATGGATTCGGTTTTCTCCTCAATAGCTCTTGAACCAAGCATACCATGACCATGGACATTATATATTCTGAATCAGGTTTGGATGGGGAACAATCCATGTTGTATTTATTCATTGTTTTATAAAATACAATTTGATTTTGGATTTCAATCCCTCTTAAAACAAATCATGCCATTACTATGGTAATTTATATTCTGAATCAGAAGAGTTAAATTCCAACAAAACAAAAGATGTGGATTTTTCTCCATCCTCCTCTGATTCACGTAACATGCATTACATATTCATGGCATGCTTGGTTCAACAGATAGATCACCTAATATCCAGTATGAAACTAATGTTACCTTGGTGTTGCGGTACCATCTCACCCAGCCAAAGTACAGTATGATGTGGCGTGCTCTAAGCTACCACGGCAGAGAGAGACTGCAGGTCTGCTTACCTGTAGCTGTAATTGGACAGACAGAGAGCTGTGTCAGGTGCCCAGAGAAGCATTGGGTCAAATGTCCACCTGATTTAAGCATAAACAGAACATATTTCCCTTTTTTATGGGCTTTTCTCTCTATACCTATTCTTACATTGAATAGAAGCACGAGAGTAGCATTATATTTACCAGCTATTTGGTCGGGGTGGAGAGCTAAGAAATTAAATTGTGGCGGAGAGTTTTGTCTCCCAGATTCGCCGTGTTGTGACCTTGATTTAATTCCAACACGTTAATTAATGCGCGAAGAAACCATCAATAAAGTCTAGCGCACTTTACAGTTCAAAGTGGAAAAAACATCTGCTTTGTTTTTTTCTGATATAAATAACAACATTGTCCATGCACTGTCATTTAAACATTGACAATAGCTAGGTACATGAGTAATCCTTTTGGAGACGGGACTGTAAATACATTGTAAATACCAATCCCTGGAGAAGAATGTAAAATCAGTCATATGGAAGCAAACTGAACATCATATCAAGATGACGTGTATTGGGTCCCCCACAGTGAAGTAGGCTATAAATAGCTGTACCATTATTCCACATTTTAATTGCGTGTCCTCATAATTTGTGTGGATGACATTTGGAGGCCCAATCTACAGGTCTGATCCTGTCCACTTCATGTATGCGTTTTAGACTATATGAGCTGGTTTTTCTCTGTTTTATTTTACAGTTTGTTTCATGTTAAATATTAGCCACTATCAGTAACATCCACATCTATATATATACACATCTAACACTAAAGTGACAGTTATATATATATATAACTGTCACTTTAGTATTAGTTGTTTTTTCAATTTGAATCTTACATATATTTTACATTATTCCGTTCCCTTTCTTTCCTCTCTCACGTCCCTGGTTCATGAGGGTCGCTAGCATCAGTGGATCATGTTAAGATAACGTTGTGCAGTAATTTAGGACATGTAGCCTCCTGAGTCATTATTTAACTCAGACAACACACAGCAGGTTAAACCTGGAGCCTGGCGCATAGTTCATGACGACTGGACCTTTGTCAATGTTATTGATCACATACAAATCGTTGGCTGGCCCTCGCTTCATACTCGTCGCCAAACCCACTGGCTCCATGTCATCTACAAGACCCTGCTAGGTAAAGTCCCCCCTTATCTCAGCTCGCTGGTCACCATAGCATCACCCACCTGTAGCACGAGCTCCAGCAGGTATATCTCTCTGGTCACCCCCAAAACCAATTCTTTCTTTGGCCGGCTCTCCTTCCAGTTCTCTGCTGTCAATGACTGGAACGAACTACAAAAATCTCTGAAACTGGAAACACTTATCTCCCTCACTAGCTTTAAGCACCAACTGTCAGAGCAGCTCACAGATTACTGCACCTGTACATAGCCCACTTATAATTTAGCCCAAACTACTACCTCTTTCCCTACTGTATTTCTTATATTTATTTTATTTATTTATTTATTTAGCTCCTTTGCACCCCATTATTTTTATTTCTACTTTGCACATTCTTCCTCTGCAAATCTACCATTCCAGTGTTTTACTTGCTATATTGAATTTACTTTGCCACCATGGCCTTTTTTTGCCTTTACCTCCCTTATCTCACCTCATTTGCTCACATCGTATATAGACTTGTTTATACTGTATTATTGACTGTATGTTTGTTTTACTCCATGTGTAACTCTGTGTCGTTGTATGTGTCGAACTGCTTTGCTTTATCTTGTTGTAAATGAGAACTTGTTCTCAACTTGCCTACCTGGTTAAATAAAGATGAAATAAAAAAAATAACAATTCTGAGCAGGAGTCAGAGCTATTTAAAGAAACTGGAACCCTGACCTGTTCACCTTGTCGTGCTGCTGATCCAGTTTATGCTGTTGTGCCTGTGGCTGTGTGTGTGTGTGACTGTGTGTGTGTGACTGTGTGTGTGACTGTGTGTAACTGTGTGACTGAGTGTAACTGTGTGTGTGACGGTGTGACTGTGTGTGACTGTGTGTGTGACTGTATGTGTGAATGTGTTTGTGTGACTCTGTGTGTGACTGTGTTTTTGTGACTGTGTCAGACATTGTGTGTCAAATCAAATGTTATTGATCACATACATTTATTTAGCAGATGTTATTGCAGGTGTTGTAAAATGCTTGTATAGTAGTATCTAACTAAATGCTTGTGTTTCTAGCTCCAACAGTAATATCTAACTAAATGCTTGTGATCCTAGCTCCAACAGTGCAGTAGTATCTAACTAAATGCTTGTGTTTCTAGCTCCAACAGTAATATCTAACTAAATGCTTGTGATCCTAGCTCCAACAGTGTAGTAGTATCTAACTAAATGCTTGTGTTTCTAGCTCCAACAGTAATATCTAACTAAATGCTTGTGATCCTAGCCCCAACAGTGTAGTAGTATCTAACTAAATGCTTGTGTTTCTAGCCCCAACAGTGTAGTAGTATCTAACTAAATGCTTGTGTTTCTAGCTCCAACAGATTAGTAATATCTAACTAAATGCTTGTGTTTCTAGCTCCAACAGATTAGTAGTATCTAACGAAATGCTTGTGTTTCTAGCTCCAACAGATTGGTAGTATCTAACTAAATGCGTGTGATCCTAACTCCAACAGTGATGTAGTATCTAACTAAATGCTTGTGTTTCTAGCTCCAACAGTGTAGTAGTATCTAACTAAATGCTTGTGATCCTAACTCCAACAGTGCAGTAGTATCTAACTAAATGCTTGTGTTCCTAGCTCCAACAGTGCAGTAATATCTAACTAAATGCTTGTGTTTCTAGCTCCAACAGTGTAGTAGTATCTAACTAAATGCTTGTGTTTCTAGCTCCAACAGTGCAGTGGTATCTAACTAAATGCTTGTGTTTCTAGCTCCAACAGTGCAGTAATATCTAACTAAATGCTTGTGTTTCTAGCTCCAACAGTGCAGTAATATCTAACTAAATGCTTGTGTTTCTAACTCCAACAGTGCAGTAATATCTAACTAAATGGTTGTGTTTCTAGCTCCAACAGTGCAGTAGTATCTAACTAATTGCTTGTGTTTCTAGCTCCAACAGTGCAGTAATATCTAACTAAATGCTTGTGTTTCCAGCTCCAACAGTGCAGTAGTATCTAACTAAATGCTTGTGTTTCTAGCTCCAACAGTGCGGTGGTATATAACAATGCACACAAATCTAAAGTAAAAGAATGGAGTTAAGAAATATATAAATATTAGGACGAGCAATGTCAGAGTGGCATTGACTAAAATACAGTAGAGTAGAATACAGTATATACATATGCAATGAGTGAAGCAGTATGTAAACATGTTAGGAAAAGTATAATTAAATGACTGAACAAATCATTTTAAATGGAACTGTAACTAAGTAAACTTATACTCTGTTTTATTATATCTGATTAACAACATGAGTTCATAAGAAGGGATTGTGTGACACGGACAAGGAGTAATTAAAGTTAATGAACACCATTCCAACTAGGAAGAAACGAATGGGTTGTGGATTAAGTAAACTGATAAGGTAGTTAACCTATGGTTGAACCGACGAAACTGAGCTCTGGGGAGTTGTAGATAAGGCAGTGATTGCATTCCTAGGTTTTCTGTTAATTAGAACTGTCAGCTAAGTGGTGATCGATAATGGTGAGGAGTCAAAAGTTAATTCAGTTATGTTGTGTGTCCTGTGTATGTACTAGGGGGGTCAGAATGAACTCAGGGTTGAGTAACTTGGTGGTAGCTGGCTAGTGATGGCTATTTAACAGTCTGATGGCCTTGAGATAGAAGCTGTTGTTCAGTCTCTGGTTCCCAGCTTTGATGCACCTGCACTGACCTCACCTTCTGGATGATAGCGGGGTGAACAGGCAGTGGCTCGGGTGGTTGATGTCCTTGATGATCTTTTTGGCCTTCCTGTGACATCGGGTGCTGTAGGTGTCCTGGAGGGCAGGCAGTGTGCCCCTGGTGATGCGTCGGGCAGATCGCACCACCCTCTGGAGAGCCTTGCGGTTGCTGGCGGTTCAGTTGGTATACATCTGTGTGTGTGACTGCGTGTGTGCGTCCATAAGAAAAGGAGACCCAGTACCCAGTGATAACCAGTTTATTCTTAGCTCCATGTTACTGTAGGCTATGTACATAATTGACAGAGCAGAGTGAGGCACATTGTCTGAACACTTCTACACAATATACTGGATGTATAGCACTGGTGATGCTAACACAAGGCTAAAGCATACAACATGTGATGCTAGTTCTGGGCTAAAGTATAGCATATGTGATGCTAGTTATATGCTAAAGTATTGCCCATGTTATCACAATACCTAAGTATAGCACTGATGATGCTAAAGCTAGGCTAAAGTAAGCTAAAGCAAAGCCAAGGTGATGTTAACAATCTGGTAAAGTATAGTGCTAGCAACGCTAGGTTAAAGTATAGCACATGTGATGCTAAAGTAGCATAGCACATGCAATGCTAGGTTAAATGCTAGGCTGACACTAGGCTAAAGTAATGTGAAGCACCTTTGATTGTGGCGAGAACCCCAGCTGACTGCATACAAGTGAGTGAGGAACTAACGCGACACACCATACAGAAAGAGACAGAGAGCCGTGTCATGTTGCTGGTGACAGTATTGAACCAGTGTGACAGCAGCAGATAGTTATAATACAACCTAAACCTAGTTTCTATATGGGCCAGTTTCCCAGACAAAGATTAAGCCTAGTCCTGGACTAAAAGGTGCTTTCAATAGAGAATCTCCATTGAGCTTTATTTTTTGTCCAGGACTAGGTTTATCCTGTAGTGTCGGTCCGGATGAGCTAGGGTCGGTCCGAATGAGTTGGGGTCGGTCCGGATGAGTTGGGGTCGGTCCATATGAGTTGGGGTCGGTCCATATGAGTTGGGGTCGGTCCATATGAGTTGGGGTCGGTCCGGATGAGGTAGGGTCGGTCCGGATGAGCTAGGGTCGGTCCGGATGAGTTAGGGTCGGTCCGGATGAGTTGGGGTCGGTCCGGATGAGTTGGGGTCGGTCCGGATGAGTTGGGGTCGGTCCGGATGAGTTGGGGTCGGTCCATATGAGTTGGGGTCGGTCCATATGAGTTGGGGTCGGTCCGAATGAGTTGGGGTCGGTCCGAATGAGTTGGGGTCGGTCCGGATGAGTTGGGGTCGGTCCGAATGAGTTGGGGTCGGTCCGGATGAGTTGGGGTCGGTCCGAATGAGTTGGGGTCGGTCCATATGAGTTGGGGTCGGTCCGAATGAGTTGGGGTCGGTCCGGATGAGTTGGGGTCGGTCCGGATGAGTTGGGGTCGGTCCATATGAGTTGGGGTCGGTCCATATGAGTTGGGGTCGGTCCGGATGAGTTGGGGTCGGTCCATATGAGTTGGGGTCGGTCCATATGAGTTGGGGTCGGTCCATATGAGTTGGGGTCGGTCCGGATGAGGTAGGGTCGGTCCGGATGAGCTAGGGTCGGTCCGGATGAGTTAGGGTCGGTCCGGATGAGCTAGGGTCGGTCCGGATGAGCTAGGGTCGGTCCGGATGAGCTAGGGTCGGTCCGGATGAGCTAGGGACGGTCAGGATGAGATAGGGACGGTCTGGATGAGTTGGGGTCGGTCCGGATGAGTTGGGGTCGGTCCGGATGAGTTGGGGTCGGTCCGGATGAGTTGGGGTCGGTCCGGATGAGCTGGGGTCGGTCCGGATGAGCTAGGGTCGGTCCGGATGAGCTAGGGTCGGTCCGGATGAGCTAGGGTCGGTCCGGATGAGCTAGGGTCGGTCCGGATGAGTTAGGATTGGTCCGGATGAGTTAGAGTCGGTCCGGATGAGTTAGGGTCGGTCCGGATGAGTTAGGGTCGGTCCGGATGAGTTAGGGTCGGTCCGGATGAGTTAGGGTCGGTCCGGATGAGTTAGGGTCGGTCCGGATGAGTTAGGATTGGTCTGGATGAGTTAGCCACGTTGTGATTACTTTCTAGTCACTAGTGCATTAGTATGAATGACCCTGTGCATGTAATACATACAGCCATACAGGTGTGTAAAGCCTAATCTTACAAAACAAAATTATTTTTATTTAGTACATATTATGTCCATTGTTGTATACAACATCAAAATACTAGAGTAGCACATTCTCAGAGATTTCTTCTAACACATCTTTATATTCTAGTCTAAATAAATTCAAACCATGATTTTGACATCATTTCAGAGGAACAGGAGATAATAGTTAACAGGTCATGTATCTACCGCTCTCCCTAGGTAGAGAAGATAAGAACAGCCAGGTAGAGAGAGCAGAGAAATAGGAGAGAACTAGTTATGGTAGAGAAGATAAGAACAGCCAGGTAGAGAGAGCAGAGAAATAGGAGAGAAATAGTTACGGTAGAGAAGATAAGAACAGCCAGGTAGAGAGAGCAGATAAATAGGAGAAAACTAGTTATGGTAGAGAAGATAAGAACAGCCAGGTAGAGAGAGCAGAGAAATAGGAGAGAACTAGTTATGGTAGAGAAGATAAGAACAGCCAGGTAGTAGAGCAGAGAAATAGGAGAGAACTAGTTATGTTAGAGAAGATAAGAACAGCCAGGTAGAGAGAGCAGAGAAATAGGAGAGAACTAGTTATGGTAGAGAAGATAAGAACAGCCAGGTAGAGAGATCAGAGAAATAGGAGAGAGAGAACTAGTTATGATAGAGAGAGAGAGAACTAGTTATGATAGAGGAGAGATAACTAGTTATGGTAGAGAAGATAAGAACAGCCAGGTAGAGAGAGCAGAGAAATAGGAGAGAACTAGTTATGGTAGAGAAGATAAGAACAGCCAGGTAGAGAGAGCAGAGAAATAGGAGAGAGAGAACTAGTGATAGAGGAGAGAGAACTAGTTATGATAGAGAGAGAGAGAACTAGTTATGATAGAGGAGAGAGAGAGAACTAGTTATGGTAGAGGAGAGAGAGAACTAGTTATGATAGAGGAGAGAGAGAACTAATTATGGTAGAGGAGAGAGAGAACAAGTTATGATAGAGGAGAGAGAGAACTAGTTATGATAGAGGAGAGAGAGAACTAGTTATGATAGAGGAGAGAGAGAACTAGTTATGGTAGAGGAGAGAACTAGTTATGATAGAGGAGAGAGAACTAGTTATGATAGAGGAGCGAGAACGAGTTATGATAGAGGAGAGAGAGAACTAGTTATGATAGAGGAGAGAACTAGTTATGATAGAGGAGAGAGAGAACTAGTTATGATAGAGGAGAAGGATAACTAGTTATGATAGAGGAGAGAGAGAACTAGTTATGATAGAGGAGAGAGAACTACTTATGATAGAGGAGAGAGAGAGAACTAGTTATGAGAGAGGAGAGAGACAACTAGTTATGATAGAGGAGAGAGAACTAGTTATGATATAGAGAGAAATAGTTATGATAGAGGAGAGAGAACTAGTTATGATAGAGGAGAGATAACTAGTTATGATAGAGGAGAGATAACTAGTTATGATAGAGGATAGAGAACTAGTTATGGTAGAGGAGAGAACTAGTTATGATAGAGGAGAGATAACTAGTTATGATAGAGGAGAGAGAACTAGTTATGATAGAGGAGAGAGAGAACTAGTTATGATAGAGGAGAGAGATAACTAGTTATGATAGAGGAGAGAGAACTAGTTATGATAGAGGATAGAGAACTAGTTATGGTAGAGGAGAGAACTAGTTATGATAGAGGAGAGAGAACGAGTTATGATAGAGGATAGAGAACTACATGTAGTTATGATAGAGGAGAGAACTAGTTATGATAGAGGAGAGATAACTAGTTATGATAGAGGAGAGAACTAGTTATGATAGAGGAGAGAGAACTAGTTATGATAGAGGAGAGAACTAGTTATGATAGAGGAGAGAACTAGTTATGATAGAGGAGAGAGAACTAGTTATGATAGAGGAGAGAGAGAGAAATAAAGAGTGAGGATAGACGAACAAAAAGCATTCTAAATGAGATACAAGCAGAGTGTAGGAAGAGGAGGAGGAAGAGGAGGAGGAGGAAGAAGAGGAAGAGGAGGAGGAAGAGGAGGAGGAAGAAGAGGAGGAAGAAGAGGAGGGTCTCGCTGGCAGATGAAGAGTTGAGGCTTCCAGGATTGGCTCAGAGAAGAAGAAGTAAGAAGAGGGAGAGGACAAGGTGCCAGCGTTACTTTCCTACAAAGAGATGCAACGTAAAAGAGGAGAGGGGGAGTGAGAGAGAAGAGGAGAGGGGGAGTGAGAGAGAAGAGGAGAGGTGGATGGAGAGAGAAGAGGAGAGGGGGAGTGAGAGAGAAGAGGAGAGGTGGATGGAGAGACAAGAGGAGAAGGGGAGTGAGAGAGAAGAGGAGAGGTGGATGGAGAGAGAAGAGGAGAGGGGGAGTGAGAGAGAAGAGGAGAGGGGGAGTGAGAGAGAAGAGGAGAGGGGGAGTGAGAGAGAAGATGAGAGGGGGAGTGAGAGAGAAGAGGAGAGGGGGAGTGAGAGAGTAGAGGAGAGGGGGAGTGAGAGAGAAGAGGAGAGGTGGATGGAGAGAGAAGAGGATAGGTGGATGGAGAGAGAAGAGGAGAGGTGGATGGAGAGAGAAGAGGATAGGTGGATGGAGAGAGAAGAGGAGAGGTGGATGGAGAGAGAAGAGGAGAGGTGGATAGAGAGAGAAGAGGAGAGGTGGATGGAGAGAGAAGAGGAGAGGGGGAGTGAGAGAGAGAGAAGAGGAGAGGGGGAGTGAGAGAGAAGAGGAGAGGGGGATGGAGAGAGAAGAGGAGAGGGGGAGTGAGAGAGAGAAGAGGAGAAGGGGAGTGAGAGAGAAGATGAGAGGGGGAGTGAGAGAGAAGAGGAGAGGGGGAGTGAGAGAGTAGAGGAGAGGGGGAGTGAGAGAGAAGAGGAGAGGTGGATGGAGAGAGAAGAGGATAGGTGGATGGAGAGAGAAGAGGAGAGGTGGATGGAGAGAGAAGAGGATAGGTGGATGGAGAGAGAAGAGGAGAGGTGGATGGAGAGAGAAGAGGAGAGGTGGATAGAGAGAGAAGAGGAGAGGTGGATGGAGAGAGAAGAGGAGAGGGGGAGTGAGAGAGAGGGAAGAGGAGAGGGGGAGTGAGAGAGAAGAGGAGAGGGGGATGGAGAGAGAAGAGGAGAGGGGGAGTGAGAGAGAGAAGAGGAGAGGGGGAGTGAGAGAGAAGAGGAGAGGGGGAGTGAGAGAGAAGAGGAGAGGTGGATGGAGAGAGAGGGAGAGACAGCAGTCATTAATGAAGTCAATATTCCTATCTGTGAACTTCTCCTAACTAGAAAGACTCCTATATCAAATACCTATTAACAATACAAACCTGCTTGGAAACATTTTGTCACTCATTTGAATATGCCTATGTAATCATTCCTGTTTCATTAAATGGGGTCTTTATTAAAGGCATCAGTGCTCCCTCTTGATGACATCAATGAATACAGAGGAGGAGGAGGAGGAGGGAGGGGAGGAGGAGGAGGAGGGGGAAGAGGAGGAGGAGGGGGAGGGGGAAGAGGACTGGTAGGTGGAGGGGGTAGGAGGAGGAGGGGGAAGAGGACTGGTAGGTGGAGGGGGGAGGAGGAGGAGGGGGAAGAGGACTGGTAGGTGGAAGGAGGAGGGGAAAGAGGAGGAAGAGTTGTGGACTCACATTACTGCCTGGGGTCGGACTCAGTGGCCATGGTGACGTAATTGGTTGGCAACAGCCCCGTGACCCCGTTGACCTCTCCAATCCACCAATCAGGGTTGTCACTGTCCATAACGTTGATCAGCTGACAATTGGAGAAGTTCATCAAGTCCTAATTGGCTGCTGTGAAGTTGTACCTGGCGATGACCTGGCACAATGGGGTCAAGGGGCGGGGTCAGAGATGCAGGAGGAGGAGTTAGGGGCATCAGTGAAATAGAAGGGGAAACAAAGATTAGAACTCTCCTTTGTATTCCCCCCCCCCCCCCCCCCCCCCCCCACCCGGGTACAGAGGGGTTACAGAGGGGTTACAGAGCCCTCAGAAAGTATTCACACCAAGGTTATAGAGGGGTCACACCCAGGTTATAGACGGGTTATAGAGGGGTCATACCCAGGTTATAGAGGGGTTATAGAGGGGTCACACCCAGGTTATAGACGGGTTATAGAGGGGTCATACCCAGGTTATAGAGGGGTTATAGAGGGGTCACACCCAGGTTATAGAGGGGTTATAGAGGGGTCATACCCAGGTTATAGAGGGGTTACAGAGCCCTCAGAAAGTATTCACACCAAGGTTATAGAGGGGTTATAGAGGGGTCACACCCAGGTTATAGAGGGGTTATAGAGGGGTCATACCCAGGTTATAGAGGGATTATAGAGGGGTCACACCCAGGTTATAGAGGGGTCACACCCAGGTTATAGAGGGGTTACAGAGCCCTCAGAAAGTATTCACACCAAGGTTATAGAGGGGTTATAGAGGGGTTATAGAGGGGTCATACCCAGGTTATAGAGGGGTTTCACAACCCTCAGAAAGTATTCACACCCAGGTTATAGAGGGGTCACACCCAGGTTATAGAGGGGTCAGACCCAGGATATAGAGGGGTTATAGAGGGGTCACACCCAGGTTATAGAGGGGTTACAGAGCCCTCAGAAAGTATTCACACCAAGGTTATAGAGGGGTTATAGAGGGGTTATAGAGAGGTCATACCCAGGTTATAGAGGGGTTACACAATCCTCAGAAAGTATTCACACCCAGGTTATAGAGGGGTCAGACCCAGGATATAGAGGGGTTATAGAGGGGTCACACCCAGGTTATAGAGGGGTTACACACCATGATTTTAGAAATGTTTACAAATTAATTCAAAATGAAAAGCTGAGTCAATAAGTATTCAACTCCTTTGTTATGACAAGCCTCAATAAGTTCAGGAGTAAACATTTGCTTAACAAGTCACATAATAAGTTGTATGGACTTGGTAGATGAGTGAAACAAAAAAGAAGACATTGAATATTCCTTGAGCATGGTGACATTATTAATTACACTGGATGGTGTATCAATACACCCAGTCACTACAAAGATACAGGCGTCCTTCCTAATTCAGTTGCCGGAGAGGAAGGAAACCCCTCAGGGATTTTACCATAAGGCCAATGGTGACTTTAAAACAGTTACAGAGTTGAATGACTGTGATAGGAGAAAACTGAGGATGGATCAACATCATTGTAGTTACTCCACAATACTAACCTAAATGACAGAGTGAAAGAAGGAAGCCTGTACAGAATAAAAACATTATGTTTGCAATAAGTGACTAAAAGGAAACTGCTAAAAAATGAGCAAAGAAATGAACTTTGTCCTGAATATAAAGCGTTACGTTGGGGGTAAATCCATTACTGAGCACCACTCTTTATGTTTTCAAGCATGGTGGTGGCTCCATCTTGTTATGGGTATGATTGTCATCGGCAAGGACTAGAGAGTTTTTTAGGATGAAAAGAAACGGAATAGAGCAAAGCACAGGCACAATCCTAGACGAAAACCTGGTTCAGTCTATTTTCCACAAAAGACACTAGGAGACAAATGCACCTTTCAGCAGGTCAATAACCTAAAACACAAGGCCAAATATACACTGGAGTTGCTTACCAAGACTACATCGTATGTTCCTGAGTGGCCTAATTATGGTTTTGACTTAAATCTACTTAAATCTATGGCAAAACTTGAAGAATTTTAAACATGTGCAAATATTGCACAATCCAGGAGTGGATTGAAAGCTCTTTTACCCAGAAAGACTCACAGCTGTAATCGCTGCCAAAGGTGATTCTAACATGTATTGACCCAGGGGTGTGAATACTTATGGAAATGTGATCTTTGTACAGTATATTTCATTTTCAAGCATTTCAAAAACATGTTTTCAATTTGTCATTATTGGGTATTGTGTGTAGATGGGTGATAATTGTTGTTTATTTATTCGATTTTGAATGCAGGAATAAGTCCAGGGGTATGAATACATTCTGAAGGCAAAGTAACTGCTTTAATGTCTTTGGACCCCAGGAAGAGTAGCTGCTGCCTTGGCATGAACTAATGGGGATCCATAATAAACCACAGGAAGAGTAGCTGCTGCCTTGACAGGAACTAATGGGGATCCATAATAAACCCTAGGAAGAGTAGCTGCTGCCTTGACAGGAACTAATGGCAATCCATAATAAAACCCAGGAAGAGTAGCTGCTGCCTTAGCAGGAACTAATAGGGATCTATAATAAACCCCAGGAAGAGTAGCTGTTGCCTTGACAGGAACTAATGGGGATCCATAATAAACCCCAGGAAGAGTAGCTGCTGCCTTAGCAAGAACTAATGGGGATCCATAATAAACCCCAGGAAGAGTAGCTGCTGCCTTGACAGGAACTAATGGGGATCCATAATAAACCCCAGGAAGAGTAGCTGCTGCCTTGGCAGGAACTAATGGGGATCCACAATAAACCCCAGGAAGAGTAGCTTCCTCTTTAGTGGGTAAAGAGGGGTATAGTGGGGTATAGAGGGTGTAGTTGGGTATAGAAGGGTATAGAGGGTATAGAGGCTATATAGTGTATAGAGGGGTATAGTGGGGTATAGAGGGGTATAGTGGGGTATAGAGGCTATATAGTGTATAGAGGGATATAGAGGGGTATAGAAGGATAGAGTGGGTATAGTGGGCATAGTGGGGTGTAGTGGGTATAGAGGTTATATAGTCTATATATATATATAGAGGGTATAGTGAGTAATGAGGGTATAGAGGCTATATAGTGTATAGCGGGGTATAGTGGGGTATAGAAGGATATAGTGGGTTTAGAGGGGTATAGAGGTTATGTAGGCTATATAGGGTATAGTGGGTATAGTGGGGTGTAGTGGGTATAGAGGTTATATAGTCTATGTAGGGTATAGTGGGTATAGATGGTATAGTCAGTATATAGGGTATAGTGGGTTTAGTGGGTATAGAGGAGTATAGTGGGTATAGTGGGCATAGTGGGGTGTAGTGGGAATAGAGGATATATAGTCTATGTAGGGTATAGTGGGTATAGATAGTAAAGTCAGTATATAGGCTATAGATGTTATAGTGGGTATAAAGGGGTATAGTGGGTATAGAGGGGTGTAGAGGGGTATAGTGGCTATAGAGGGGTATAGTGGGGATATAGTCTATAGAGGGGTATAGTGGCTATAGAGGGGATATAGGATATAGAGGGGTATAGAGGGGTATAGTGGCTATAGAGGGGTGTAGAAGGGTATAGTGGGTATAGAGGGGTATAGTGGGTGTATATGCTATTTAGGGTATCGTTGGTATAGTGGGGATATAGGCTATAGAGGGCTGTAGAGGGGTATAGTGGGTATAGTTGGTATAGTGGGGATATAGGCTATAGAGGGCTGTAGAGGGGTATAGTGGGTATAGTTGGTATAGTGGGGATATAGGCTATAGAGAGGTGTAGTGTAGAGGTTGACCGATTAATTATATTTTGCCAATTTTTTTTACACCCTCATTTATTTATTTAACTAGGCAAGTCAGTTAAGAACAAATTCTTATTTTCAATGATGGCCTAGGAACAGTGGGTTAACTGCCTGTTTAGGAGGGCAGAACAACAGATTTGTACCTTGTCAGCTCAGGGGATCCAATCTTGCAACCTTACAGTTAACTAGTCCAATGCAATAATGACCTGCCTCTCTCTCGTTGTACTCCACAAGGAGACTGCCTGTTACGCGAATGCAGCAAGCCAAGGTAAGTTGCTAGCTAGCATTAAACTGATCTTATAAAAAATAATCAATCATAATCACTTGTTAACTACACATGGTTGATTATATTACTAGATATTATCTAGCGTGTCCTGCATTGCATATAATCTGACAGCATACAAGCATCTAAGTATCTGACTGAGCGATGGTAGGCAGAAGCAGGCGCGTAAACATTCATTCAAACAGCACTTTCGTGCGTTTTGCCAGCAGCTCTTAGTTGTGCGTCAAGCATTGCGCTGTTTATGACTTCAAACTCCCGAGATGAGGCTGGTGTAACCGAAGTGAAATGGCTAGCTAGTTAACGCGCTCTAATAGCGTTTCAAACGTCACTCGCTCTGAGACTTGGAGTGGTTTTTCCCCTTGCTCTGCATGGGTAACGCTGCTTAGAGGGTGGCTGTTGTCGTTGTGTTCCTGGTTCGAGCCCAGGGAGGAGCGAGGAGAGGGACGGAAGCTATACTGTTACACTGGCAATACTAAAGTGCCTATAAGAACATCCAATAGTCAAAGGTTAATGAAATACAAATGGTATAGAGGGAAATAGTCCTATAATTCCTATAATAATAGTGGGTATATAGGCTATATAGGGGTATAGTGGGTATGAGGGGTATAGTTAAAAAAAAACATTATTTCACCTTTATTTAACCAGGTTGGCAAGTCGAGAACAAGTTCTCATTTACAACTGCGACCTGGCCAAGATAAAGCAAAGCAGTTCGATACATACAACAACACAGAGTTACACATGGAGTAAAACAAACATACAGTCAATAATACAGTATAAACAAGTCTATATACGATGTGAGCAAATGAGGTGAGATAAGGGAGGTAAAGGGAGAAAAAGGTAATGGTGGCAAAGTAAATACAATATAGCAAGTAAAACACTGGAATGGTAGATTTGCAGTGGAAGAATGTGCAAAGTAGAAATAAAAATAATGGGGTGCAATGGAGCAAAATAAATAAATAAATAAAATGAATACAGTAGGGAAAGAGGTAGTTGTTTGGGCTAAATTATAGGTGGGCTATGTACAGGTGCAGTAGTCTGTGAGCTGCTCTGACAGCTGGTGCTTAAGCTAGTGAGGGAGATAAGTGTTTCCAGTTTCAGAGATTTTTGTAGTTCGTTCCAGTCATTGGCAGCAGAGAACTGGAAGGAGAGGCGGCCAAAGAAAGAATTGGTTTTGGGGGTGACTAGAGAGATATACCTGCTGGAGCGTGTGCTACAGGTGGGAGATGCAATGGTGACCAGCGAGCTGAGATAAGGGGGGACTTTACCTAGCAGGGTCTTGTAGATGACATGGAGCCAGTGGGTTTGGCGACGAGTATGAAGCGAGGGCCAGCCAACGAGAGCGTACAGGTCGCAATGGTGGGTAGTGTATGGGGCTTTGGTGACAAAACGGATGGCACTGTGATAGACTGCATCCAATTTATTGAGTAGGGTATTGGAGGCTATTTTGTAAATGACATCGCCAAAGTCGAGGATCGGTAGGATAGTCAGTTTTACAAGGGTATGTTTGGCAGCATGAGTGAAGGATGCTTTGTTGCGAAATAGAAAGCAAATTCTAGATTTAACTTTGGATTGGAGATGTTTGATGTGAGTCTGGAAGGAGAGTTTACAGTCTAACCAGACACCTAGGTATTTGTAGTTGTCCACATATTCAAGTCAGAACCATCCAGTGTAGTGATGCTGGACGGGCGGGCAGGTGCAGGCAGCGATCGGTTGAAGAGCATGCATTTAGTTTTACTTGTATTTAAGAGCAATTGGAGGCCATGGAAGGAGAGTTGTATGGCATTGAAGCTTGTCTGGAAGTTAGTTAACACAGTGTCCAAAGAAGGGCCAGAAGAATACAGAATGGTGTCGTCTGCGTAGAGGTGGATCAGAGAATCACCAGCAGCAAGAGCGACATCATTGATGTATACAGAGAAGAGAGTCGGTCCAAGAATTGAACCCTGTGGCACCCACATAGAGACTGCCAGAGGTCCGGACAAAAGGCCCTCCAATTTGACTTACTTGGTAAACCAGGCGAGGCAGTCATTTGAGAAACCAAGGCTATCGAGTTTGCCGATGAGGATGTGGTGATTGACAGAAACGAAAGCCTTGGCCAGGTCGATGAAGACGGCTACACAGTACTGTCTTTTATCGATGGCGGTTATGATATCGTTTAGTACCTTGAGCGTGGCTGAGGTGTACCCATGACCAGCTCTGAAACCAGATTGCATAGCGGAGAAGGTACGGTGGGATTCGAAATGGTCGGTAATCTGTTTGTTGACTTGGCTTTCGAAGACCTTAGAAAGGCAGGGTAGAATAGATATAGGTCTGTAACAGTTTGGGTCTAGAGTGTCTCCAACTTTGAAGAGGGGGATGACCGCGGCATCTTTCCAATCTTTGGGAATCTCAGACGATACGAAAGAGAGGTTGAACAGGCTCGTAATAGGGGTTGCAACAATTTCGGCAGATAGTTTTAGAAAGAGAGGGTCCAGATTGTCTAGCCCAGCTGATTTGTAGGGGTCCAATTTTGCAGATCTTTCAGAACATCAGCTGACTGGATTTGGGAGAAGGAGAAATGGGGAAGGCTTGGGGTTGCTGTGGTATAGTGGGTAGAGGGTATAGAGGGGTATAGTGGGTATTTAGGTCATAGTGGGTATAGAGGGGTATAGTGGGTATTTAGGTCATAGTGGGTATAGTGGGTAGAGGGTATAGAGAGGTATAGTGGGTATTTAGGTCATAGTGGGTATAGTGGGTAGAGGGTATAGAGGGGTATAGTGGGTATTTAGGTTATAGTGGGTATAGTGGGTATTTAGGTTATAGTGGGTATAGTGGGTAGAGGGTATAGAGGGGTATAGTGGGTATTTAGGTCATAGTGGGTAGAGGGTATAGAGGGGTATAGTGGGTATTTAGGTCATAGTGGGTAGAGGGTATAGAGGGGTATAGTGGGTATTTAGGTTATAGTGGGTATAGTGGGTAGAAGGTATAGAGGGGTATAGTGGGTATTTACGTTATAGTGGGTATAGTGGGTATTGTGGGCTATAGAGTGGTATAGTGGGTAGAGGGTATAGAGGAGCATAGAGGCTATAATGGTATAGTGGGTATAGTGGGTAGAGGGTATAGAGGAGCATAGATCAGCCTGTATTCTGACCAGACCAGTCAGGTAGAAATAAAGAGTATAGATCAGCTTGTATTCTGACCAGACCAGTCAGGTAGAAATAAAGAGTATAGATCAGCCTGTATTCTGACCAGAGCAGTCAGGTAGAAATAAAGAGTATAGATCAGCCTGTATTCTGACCAGACCAGTCAGGTAGAAATAAAGAGTATAGATCAGCCTGTATTCTGACCAGACCAGTCAGGTAGAAATAAAGAGTATAGATCAGCCTGTATTCTGACCAGACCAGTCAGTATAGATCAGCCTGTATTCTCACCAGACCAGTCAGGTATAAATATTTAGTATAGATCAGCCTGTATTCTGACCAGACCAGTCAGGTAGAAATAAAGAGTATAGATCAGCCTCTATTCTGACCAGACCAGTCAGTATAGGTTGTTACCTGGGACAGGTGCAGGGGTAGTCTTGCTGCTTGTGGGAGGGAGCAGTTTGACATGAGAGGAGTGGAACCAGCCTCTTCGTGGCCCCTTCCCTCGGACCTGGAGGACAGAACACACATCCACTGCTGTTCTTTCATTTGAACCAGGAAGTCACATTGAGTTTGACATCGCTTTCTCCTGGACAAGAAAACTGCCTAATCCTGTGCATATACACAAGCAGCCAATTCTGATATTTTTCATTTTGTCTTTTGACCAATCAGATCTTATGCCGATTATTGGGTAAAAGATCAGAATTGGGCTGCCTGTGTAAAGGCAGTCTAAGTCTACATCCATAGGGTGTAAGGTGAAGTTGCATGGACGTAGATCCGGGGTCAGTTTTACATTAAGGTTAGGATTGGGGAAGGAACCGAAGGGAAACCAGAGCACACAATACAATAGGTAGATGTTATGTCAGCTGACCTGCAATTCCCCAAGCCACCAGCCGGAGGAGTTCTTGGCATGGACCACGATCAGTTGCCCCGGTGACAGACTTAGCTGCTCTGTAGTCAGGGTGATCGCCTGGGCGATCTCTATCGACCAATCAGAGAGACAGGTTGGAGGATCAGACAATATCTACTGTCACTCACTTCAGTCTGAAATGCTTCTATTATAACTACTAGGCTTTAGCACGGCTACATTTATATATGTGTGTGTGTGTGTGTGTGTTTGTGTATGTGTGTGTGTGTTTGCGTGTGTTTGCTTGTGTGTGCGTGTGTGTGTGTGTGTGTGTGTGTTTGTATGTGTGCGTGCATGTGTGTGTGTGTATGTTTGTACGTGTGCGTGCATGTGTGTGTATGTGCGTGTTTGTATGTGTGCGTGCATGTGTGTGTGCGTGTTTGTATGTGTGCGTGCATGTGTGTGTGTGTGTGTGTGTGTGTGTGTGTGTGTGTGTGTGTATGCGTGTGTGTCCTCACCAGGTTTCTTGGAAGCAGCTCCAGGCCTAGTGACCTGGAAACACAAAGCAAACCTTAAAATAACAACTCTCCAGAACACATTGTTGTGATGTTGTATTGCATTACAACAACGGTGACAGACTGTAAAGTGACTGAAACCTCTTCTCTTAGTATTGTTCTGGTTATCAAACTTCATTGGTTGCTGTACTGTCTAATAGCATTTTTCCCCAGCCGGAGTACTCATGAATTTAGGAAGGACTGAAACGTCACCATGTTTTGTTCATCTGTTGTTGCCTAAACTCCCAGGGTTTTCCAGATATCCGGTTGAAAAATTCCCAGAATCGAAAGGGAATAAGCAGAAAAAACAGAATCTTCCAACTGGGACTCAACCTGACATGAGTCTTCTTAGTCCTCTCCTCTGGTTGAATGAGTCTTCTTAGTCCTCTCCTCTCCTCTCCTCTGGTTGAATGAGTCTTCTTAGTCCTCTTCTCTCCTCTGGTTGAATGAGTCTTCTTAGTCCTCTCCTCTCTCCTCTCCTCTGGTTGAATGAGACTTCTTAGTCCTCTTCTCTCCTCTGGTTGAATGAGTCTTCTTAGTCCTCTCCTCTCCTCTGGTTTAATGAGTCTTCTTAGTCCTCTCCTCTCCTCTGGTTGAATGAGTCTTCTTAGTCCTCTTCTCTCCTCTGGTTGAATGAGTCTTCTTAGTCCTCTCCTCTCCTCTCCAATGGTTGAATGAGTCTTGTTAGTCCTCTTCTCTCCTCTGGTTGAATGAGTCTTCTTAGTCCTCTTCTCTCCTCTGGTTGAATGAGTCTTCTTAGTCCTCTCCTCTCCTCTCCAATGGTTGAATGAGTCTTGTTAGTCCTCTCCTCTGGTTTAATGAGTCTTCTTAGTCCTCACCTCTCCTCTGGTTGAATGAGTCTTCTTAGTCCTCTCCTCTGGTTGAATGAGTCTTCTTAGTCCTCTCCTCTCCTCTGGTTGAATGAGTCTTCTTAGTCCTCTCCTCTCTCCTCTCCTCTGGTTGAATGAGTCTTGTTAGTCCTCTTCTCTCCTCTGGTTTAATGAGTCTTCTTAGTCCTCTCCAATGGTTGAATGAGTCTTCTTAGTCCTCTCCTCTCTCCTCTCCTCTGGTTGAATGAGTCTTGTTAGTCCTCTTCTCTCCTCTGGTTGAATGAGTCTTCTTAGTCCTCTCCAATGGTTGAATGAGTCTTCTTAGTCCTCTCCTCGCTCCTCTCCTCTGGTTGAATGAGTCTTGTTAGTCCTCTCCTCTCCTCTGGTTGAATGAGTCTTCTTAGTCCTCTCCTCTCCTCTCCAATGGTTGAATGAGTCTTCTTAGTCCTCTCCTCTCCTCTGGTTGAATGAGTCTTCTTAGTCCTCTCCTCTCCTCTGGTTGAATGAGTCTTCTTAGTCCTCTCCTCTCCTCTGGTTGAATGAGTATTCTTAGTCCTCTCCTCTCCTCTGGTTGAATGAGTCTTCTTAGTCCTCTCCTCTCCTCTGGTTGAATGAGTCTTCTTAGTCCTCTCCACTGGTTTAATGAGTCTTCTTAGTCCTCTCCTCTCCTCTGGTTGAATGAGTCTTCTTAGTCCTTTCCTCTCCTCTCCAATGGTTGAATGAGTCTTCTTAGTCCTCTCCTCTCCTCTCCAATGGTTGAATGAGTCTTCTTAGTCCTCTCCTCTCTCCTCTCCTCTGGTTGAATGAGTCTTCTTAGTCCTCTCCTCTCTCCTCTCCTCTGGTTGAATGAGTCTTGTTAGTCCTCTCCTCTCCTCTGGTTGAATGAGTCTTCTTAGTCCTCTCCTCTCCTCTCCAATGGTTGAATGAGTCTTCTTAGTCCTCTCCTCTCTCCTCTCCTCTGGTTGAATGAGTCTTCTTAGTCCTCTCCTCTCTCCTTTCCTCTGGTTGAATGAGTCTTCTTAGTCCTCTCCTCTCCTCTGGTTGAATGAGTCTTCTTAGTCCTCTCCTCTCCTCTGGTTGAATGAGTCTTCTTAGTCCACTCCTCTCCTCTGGTTGAATGAGTCTTCTTAGTCCTCTCCTCTCCTCTGGTTGAATGAGTATTCTTAGTCCTCTCCTCTCCTCTGGTTGAATGAGTCTTCTTAGTCCTCTCCTCTGGTTGAATGAGTCTTCTTAGTCCTCTCCTCTCCTCTGGTTGAATGAGTCTTCTTAGTCCTCTCCTCTGGTTGAATGAGTCTTCTTAGTCCTCTCCACTGGTTTAATGAGTCTTCTTAGTCCTCTCCTCTCCTCTGGTTGAATGAGTCTTCTTAGTCCTCTCCTCTCCTCTGGTTGAATGAGTCTTCTTAGTCCTCTCCTCTGGTTTAATAAGTCTTCTTAGTCCTCTCCTCTCCTCTCCAATGGTTGAATGAGTCTTCTTAGTCCTCTCCTCTCCTCTCCAATGGTTGAATGAGTCTTCTTAGTCCTCTCCTCTCTCCTCTCCTCTGGTTGAATGAGTCTTCTTAGTCCTCTGCTCTCTCCTCTCCTCTGGTTGAATGAGTCTTGTTAGTCCTCTCCTCTCCTCTGGTTGAATGAGTCTTCTTAGTCCTCTCCTCTCTCCTCTCCTCTGGTTGAATGAGTCTTCTTGGTCCTCTCCTCTCTCCTCTCCTCTGGTTGAATGAGTCTTCTTAGTCCTCTCCTCTCTCCTCTCCTCTGGTTTAATAAGTCTTCTTAGTCCTCTCCTCTCCTCTCCAATGGTTGAATGAGTCTTCTTAGTCCTCTCCTCTCCTCTCCAATGGTTGAATGAGTCTTCTTAGTCCTCTTCTCTCCTCTGGTTGAATGAGTCTTCTTAGTCCTCTCCTCTCCTCTGGTTGAATGAGTCTTCTTAGTCCTCTCCTCTGGTTTAATAAGTCTTCTTAGTCCTCTCCTCTCCAATGGTTGAATGAGTCTTCTTAGTCCTCTTCTCTCCTCTGGTTGAATGAGTCTTCTTAGTCCTCTCCTCTCCAATGGTTGAATGAGTCTTCTTAGTCCTCTCCTCTCCTCTGGTTGAATGAGTCTTCTTAGTCCTCTCCTCTCCTCTGGTTGAATGAGTCTTCTTAGTCCTCTCCTCTCCTCTCCTCTCCTCTCCTCTCCTCTCCTCTCCTCTCCTCTCCTCTCCTCTGGTTGAATGAGTCTTCTTAGTCCTCTCCTCTGGTTTAATGAGTCTTCTTAGTCCTCTTCTCTCTCCTCTTCTCTGGTTGAATGAGTCTTCTTAGTCCTCTTCTCTCCTCTCCTCTGGTTGAATGAGTTCGAGATAGAGGCAGTGTTGTGGGTAACGCGTTATAAAGTACTCAAATGACTTATTTTGTTGTAATGAGTATCTTAACGCGTTAGTTTTTCAATTTAAGTAAAACAGATACTTTTTCAAATAAGGAAATTGTATCAAAGTAACTTTTTTTTTATTTTTCTGCCAAATAAAAATTCACACTTCCTGTTTCTTCAAGAACGTGGCAGGAAGCTAGCAAGATGACAGAGCCAACAGGCCTTTATATGGTGGAAGTATTCACATTATTTAGAATTGATATAAGGAAAAAAAGGAAAACATAATAATAAAATGCTAACTGAGCCTCGGGGCTAAACGCTTGTCAACTGAGAAGAACTCAAATATCAAGAAGCACCTTCAAGCCCGAGCACATCTCCACAAGACCGGTGGAGGAAGACCAACGCCAGCCAACCGTCACTGATCCCGAAGATTATCATTTTTTTTTTTTTGACGGCCTAGGAACAGTGGGGTTAACTGCCTGTTCAGGGGCAGAACGACAGATTTGTACCTTGTCATCTCGGGGGATCCATTCTTGAACTTGAACGTTCCACTTTGAATATCCCGCGAGTTCTAAGTAGGCAAGCCATTCTAAGGCGGTACGCACCCTCTACTGGGCATGACAATGACCAAGGCATTTCAGAGGGTTTTCGTTTTTTTTGGAAAACGCAAAAGTAATGTAACGACTGTCGAGTTACTTTCCACAGTAACACTAATGTAACAAGTTACTTTCCACAGTAACACTGTAATGTAACAAGTTACTTTCCACAGTAACACTGTAATGTAACAAGTTACTTTCCACAGTAACACTGTAATGTAACAAGTTACTTTCCACAGTAACACTGTAATGTAACAAGTTACTTTCCACAGTAACACTGTAATGTAACAAGTTACTTTCCACAGTAACACTGTAATGTAACAAGTTACTTTCCACAGTAACACTGTAATGTAACAAGTTACTTTCCACAGTAACACTGTAATGTAACAAGTTACTTTCCACAGTAACACTGTAATGTAACAAGTTACTTTCCACAGTAACACTAATGTAACAAGTTACTTTTAATGGCAGCTGAAACCTGACAAGTTACTGTCAATAGTAACTTACACCAAAAACTGGCCAGGTGTCAGGGTCAAGGATCAAGGGTCGGGGATACTAACCTCTGGTTCCATGGGTTTGACGTAGTTGGAAGGGAACACTCCGGTCCGGTTTCCAATGCACCCCCTCCACCACTCCCCCTCCTGCTCTGTTACCATGACTACGTCCCCCTCAGAGAACGTCAGGTCGCCTGCCTCCGGGCTCTCATAGGTGAACAGGGCCACGAACTCTGATTGGACAAAACACAGCTTGGTGAGAAACAACAGATCTTCTAATAATCAAACAGCAACCTTTTACCGGTGTGCTTTATCCAAATGAAACACTATTCCCTATATAGTGCACTACTTTTGACCAGAGCATTTGGGACACACTCTGGCTGAAAGTGAATGAGGGATAAAGAGACACACTCACCTTCTATCTGGCTGGGATCTGGGCTCTCCAACTCATCAACAGCGGTGTGTAGAGGTCTGTAGACAACACATACACTCTCAGTGTAGTATGTAGACAACACTCTCAGTGTAGTATATAGATACCACTCTCAGTGTAGTATATGGACAACACTCTCAGTGTAGTATATAGACAACACTCTCAGTGTAGTATATAGACAACACTCTCAGTGTAGTATATAGATACCACTCTCAGTGTAGTATATAGACAACACTCTCAGTGTAGTATATAGACAACACTCTCAGTGTAGTATATAGATACCACTCTCAGTGTAGTATATAGACAACACTCTCAGTGTAGTATATAGATACCACTCTCAGTGTAGTATATAGACAACACTCTCAGTGTAGTATATAGACAACACTCTCAGTGTAGTATATAGACAACACTCTCAGTGTAGTATATAGATACCACTCTCAGTGTAGTATATAGACAACACTCTCAGTGTACTATATAGACAACACTCTCAGTGTAGTATATAGACAACACTCTCAGTGTAGTATATAGACAACACTCTCAGTGTAGTATATAGACAACACTCTCAGTGTACTATATAGATACCACTCTCAGTGTAGTATATAGACAACACTCTCAGTGTAGTATATAGATAACACTCTCAGTGTAGTATATAGACAACACTCTCAGTGTAGTATATAGACAACACTCTCAGTGTACTATATAGATACCACTCTCAGTGTAGTATATAGACAACACTCTCAGTGTAGTATATAGATAACACTCTCAGTGTAGTATATAGACAACACTCTCAGTGTAGTATATAGACAACACTCTCAGTGTAGTATATAGACAACACTCTCAGTGTAGTATATAGACAACACTCTCAGTGTAGTATATAGACAACACTCTCAGTGTAGTATATAGACAACACTCTCAGTGTAGTATATAGACAACACTCTCAGTGTAGTATATAGATAACACTCTCAGTGTAGTATATAGACAACACGCTCAGTGTAGTATATAGATACCACTCTCAGTGTACTATATAGATACCACTCTCAGTGTAGTATATAGACAACACTCTCAGTGTAGTATATAGACAACACTCTCAGTGTAGTATATAGACAACACTCTCAGTGTAGTATATAGACAACACTCTAAGTGTAGTATATAGACAACACTCTCAGTGTAGTATATAGACAACACTCTCAGTGTAGTATATAGACAACACTCTCAGTGTAGTATATAGACAACACTCTCAGTGTAGTATATAGACAACACTCTCAGTGTAGTATATAGATGTAGACAACACTCTCAGTGTAGTATATAGACAACACTCTCAGTGTAGTATTTAGATACCACTCTCAGTGTAGTATATAGACAACACTCTCAGTGTAGTATATAGACAACACTCTCAGTGTAGTATATAGATGTAGACAACACTCTCAGTGTAGTATATAGATGTAGACAACACTCTCAGTGTAGTATATAGACAACACTCTCAGTGTAGTATATAGATACCACTCTCAGTGTAGTATATAGACAACACTCTCAGTGTAGTATATAGATAACACTCTCAGTGTAGTATATAGACAACACTCTCAGTGTAGTATATAGACAACACTCTCAGTGTACTATATAGATACCACTCTCAGTGTAGTATATAGACAACACTCTCAGTGTAGTATATAGATAACACTCTCAGTGTAGTATATAGACAACACTCTCAGTGTAGTATATAGACAACACTCTCAGTGTAGTATATAGACAACACTCTCAGTGTAGTATATAGACAACACTCTCAGTGTAGTATATAGACAACACTCTCAGTGTAGTATATAGACAACACTCTCAGTGTAGTATATAGACAACACTCTCAGTGTAGTATATAGATAACACTCTCAGTGTAGTATATAGACAACACTCTCAGTGTAGTATATAGATACCACTCTCAGTGTACTATATAGATACCACTCTCAGTGTAGTATATAGACAACACTCTCAGTGTAGTATATAGACAACACTCTCAGTGTAGTATATAGACAACACTCTCAGTGTAGTATATAGACAAAACTCTCAGTGTAGTATATAGACAACACTCTAAGTGTAGTATATAGACAACACTCTCAGTGTAGTATATAGACAACACTCTCAGTGTAGTATATAGACAACACTCTCAGTGTAGTATATAGACAACACTCTCAGTGTAGTATATAGACAACACTCTCAGTGTAGTATATAGATGTAGACAACACTCTCAGTGTAGTATATAGACAACACTCTCAGTGTAGTATTTAGATACCACTCTCAGTGTAGTATATAGACAACACTCTCAGTGTAGTATATAGATGTAGACAACACTCTCAGTGTAGTATATAGATGTAGACAACACTCTCAGTGTAGTATATAGACAACACTCTCAGTGTAGTATATAGATACCACTCTCAGTGTAGTATATAGACAACACTCTCAGTGTAGTATATAGACAACACTCTCAGTGTAGTATATAGACAACACTCTCAGTGTAGTATATAGATGTAGACAACACTCTCAGTGTAGTATATAGACAACACTCTCAGTGTACTATATAGACAACACTCTCAGTGTAGTATATAGATGCCACTCTCAGTGTAGTATATAGACAACACTCTCAGTGTAGTATATAGACAACACTCTCAGTGTAGTATATAGATGTAGACAACACTCTCAGTGTAGTATATAGATGTAGACAACACTCTCAGTGTAGTATATAGACAACACTCTCAGTGTAGTATATAGATACCACTCTCAGTGTAGTATATAGACAACACTCTCAGTGTAGTATGTAGACAACACTCTCAGTGTAGTATATAGACACCACTCTCAGTGTAGTATATAGATGTAGACAACACAAACACACTCTCAGTGTAGTATATAGACAACACTCTCAGTGTAGTATATAGACAACACTCTCAGTGTAGTATATAGATGTAGACAACACAAACACACTCTCAGTGTAGTATATAGACAACACTCTCAGTGTAGTATATAGACAACACTCTCAGTGTAGTATATAGACAACACTCTCAGTGTAGTATATAGACAACACTCTCAGTGTAGTATATAGACAACACTCTCAGTGTAGTATATAGACAACACTCTCAGTGTAGTATATAGACAACACTCTCAGTGTAGTATATAGATGTAGACGACACTCTCAGTGTAGTATATAGATGTAGACAACACTCTCAGTGTAGTATATAGACAACACTCTCAGTGTAGTATATAGACAACACTCTCAGTGTAGTATATAGATACCACTCTCAGTGTAGTATATAGACAACACTCTCAGTGTAGTATATAGATGTAGACGACACAAACACACTCTCAGTGTAGTATATAGACAACACTCTCAGTGTAGTATATAGACAACACTCTCAGTGTAGTATATAGATACCACTCTCAGTGTAGTATATAGACAACACTCTCAGTGTAGTATATAGACAACACTCTCAGTGTAGTATATAGACAACACTCTCAGTGTAGTATATAGACAACACTCTCAGTGTAGTATATAGATGTAGACGACACAAACACACTCTCAGTGTACATGCAAACTATATGTATGCTTTCTTGTGCATGTTTGTAATTTGTGTCTATATCAGTGTGTGTGTTTATCATTACTCAGTGTGTGTGTTTATCATTACTCTGTGTGTGTGTTGTTTTCCTGGGAGGAGTCTTTGATGGGGGTGACGCTGGGGGCGGGGATCCGTCCTGCCCCTGCAATCTCTCCGTCAGGAAGTCTGAGTAACAGGACGTTAGGACAGATTAAGACACACGAGACATGCATAGAGATAGAGGACTCTAGATGGATAGAACCCGTTTTAGGACATGCCCATTGAAGGCTTCCACCATTTTAAAGTAGTCAACTGGGTGGGAATTCCTATGGGACGGGCACTATCAGCCAATTATCAGAGCATTGGCTGTTTCTTCAAATTGGGTTAGCTGGTTTTGTAAACGGCTTTAAGATATATCACTGCCACCATCTCGTGGCCACAACACATGAATGACAGGACTGGGTTCAGGACCTCCGGTGGAGGTTAATCACCTGTATTAGCTTAACGCTTCCAAATCAAATTAAGAAGAAAATTAACAAATGGAGTTAGACTCAATGTTGCTATCCACAAACGCCAATATGATACAGACTTGTTTCTATCTCTATAGGAGATGAGACCTATAGAATACATGAGACAGGCTGAGTCCCGGATGGCACCCTAAATGTGGAACCCAATGGGCCCTGGTCAAGAGTACTGCACTAAATAGGGAATAGGGTGCCATTTGAGACTAACGGAATGTTGTGATGGTTCCATTCTCTTACCCCGGGCTGGGTGGTAGTGTTGGACAGGAAGGGGGCAGTAGGTCAGAGGCAAGGGGGGTGGTGCATCTCTCAGCATAGCTCTGGGGGAACCAGCCCCTGTTCCCACGGTAACTACCACACAGCCAACCAGGCTCCCCCACCATCTCATCATCTACCTGCATCATGGTAAACAGAGTTGAAGTGGTGTCAGTGGGAGTCCACTTTAACACGTGTGTGTTCGAGTGTGTGTGTGTGTCTGTGTGTGTACCTCTATGAAACAGTCAGCGTCCAGGCTGAGCTCGTCAGCGTTGCGTGCGGTGAAGGGGTACAGGGCTCTGCAGGAGGTCAGGGTTAATAAACTATCTGCATTCAGCACTGGATGCTGGCGGCCTCCTCTCTCCTGCGGCTCAATTCGCCTCCTTCTCTCCTCCTCCTCTCTCCTCTCTGACTCCAGCTTGGCTTGTCTGATGAGAGGACACACACAGACACCGTGTACACTGAGCATCAGTGGAAGCTCCTCAGAAGGTGAAGGGGAGGATTCCTCAGCGAAAACATGAGAAATGGTAGCTAGCTTCCGGGTTTATCGGGCGGTTGTTAAGAAGCGCGGCGGGTCATGTTTCGGAGGACACGTGATTCGACCTTCGCCTCTCCAGAGGCCCGTTGGGATGAGACAAGATCGTAAATTAATCACGAAATAGGAGAGAAATAGGGGAGAAATAGGGGAGAAATAGGGGAGAAAAAGGGGAGAAATAGGGGAGAAAAAGGGGAGAAAAAGGGGAGAAATAGGGGAGAAATAGGGGAGAAATAGGGGAGAAATAGGGGAGAAAAAGGGGAGAAATAGGGGAGAAATAGGGGAGAAAAAAATAAAGTAAAATAAATATTCAGTACCAGTCAAAAGTTTGGACACACCTAGTCATTCCAGGGTGTTTCTTTATTTTGATCAAAACTATGAAATAACACAATGTGGATATCGGGCTATCTTGTGTATACCAACCCTAACTCGTCACAACACAGCTGAGTGGCTCAAACGCATTAAGAAGGAAAGAAATTCCACAAATGTACTTTTAACAAGGCACACCTGTTAATTTAAAATGGTGACTACCTCATGAAGCTGGTTGAGAGAATGCCAAGAGTGTGCAAAGCTGTCATCAAGGCAAAGCGTAACTACTTTGAAGAATCTAAAATCTAAAATATATTTTGATTTGTTTAACAGTTTTGATGATTCCATTTGATTCTACATGTTACTACATGATTCCATGTGATTCTACATGTTACTACATGATTCTACATGTTACTACATGATTCCATTTGATTCTACATGTTACTACATGATTCCATGTGATTCTACATGTTACTACATGATTCCATGTGATTCTACATGTTACTACATGATTCCATGTGATTCTACATGTTACTACATGATTCCATGTGATTCTACATGTTACTACATGATTCCATGTGATTCTACATGTTACTACATGATTCCATGTGATTCTACATGTTACTACATGATTCCATGTGATTCTACATGTTACTACATGATTCCATGTGATTCTACATGTTACTACATGATTCCATATGATTCCACATGATTCTACATGTTACTACATGATTCCATATGATTCCACATGATTCTACAAGTTACTACATGATTCTACATGATTCTACATGATACTACATTATTCCATATGTATTATTTTAGAGTTTTGATGTCTTCACTATTATTCTACAACTGTACTGTATATACTAAATATGTTCACGTCACAAAATAATTGATTAAAACTGTTTTGCAATGGTCTACAGTAGCCTCAACAGCACTATGTAGAGTAGCAACATGGTGTAGCCGGAGGACAGCCAGCTTCTGTCCTCCTCTGGGTACATTGACTTTAATACAAAACCGAGGAGGCTCATGGTTCTCACACCCTTCCATAGACTTACACAGTAATTATGACAACTTCTGGAGGATGTCCTCCAACCTATCAGAGCTCTTGCAACATGAACCGACATTTGTCCACCCAATCAAAGGGTCAGAGAATAAATCTAGTACTGAAAGCACAAGCTACAGCTAGCTAGCGCTGCAGTGAGTAAAATGTTGCATGTACAAGACTCAAAGAGGGAGAAGGACAATAGACAATAGAACAAAGACATTTCCTCAAAAATGAAGGGTAAGCAAGAGAGAGGGGAAGAAAGAGAGCTAGCTATATTTTGTAGTATTGTTTTTCACTTTTACTTAGCTAGTTGGTTTAGCCGACTGAAACACCTGGCTAAAACAGAGAGGGACGCTAGCTGGCTATGGCTATCCAACAGACAGGGATGCTATGTTAGCTAGCTGACTATGGCTATCCAACACTGGATCTCTTCCAAGTCAAGGTAAGCTTTTGGTTTTATTAATTTATAGTCAAAGGGGCCTGTCGGTGTAACTGCTAAAGTGCTTGCTAACTATACTGAATGATTTACTAATGTGTTAGTGCTATAGTGCATTCGGAAGGTATTTATGTTACAGCCTTATTCTAAAATGTATTACATTTATTTTTCCTCATCAATCTACACACAATACCCCATAACAGGTTTTAAGAAATGTTTGCAAATGTATAAAAAAAAAATTGAAATACCACATTTAGATAAGTATTCAGACCCTTTACTCCGTACTTTGTTGAAGCACCTTTGGCAGCGATTACAGCCTCGAGTCTTCTTGGGTATAACGCTACAAGCTTGGCACACCTGTACTTGGAGAGTTTCTCCCATTCTTCTCTGAGGATCCTCTCAAGATCTGTCAGGTTGGATGGGGAGTATTGCTGCACAGCTATTTTCAGGTCTCTCCAGAGATGTTTGATCAGGTTCAAGTCTGGGCTTTGGCTGGGCCAGTCAAGGACATTCAGAGTCTTGTCCTGAAGCCACTCCTGCGTTGTAATGGCTGTGTGCTTAGGGTCATTGTGCTGTTGGAAGGTGAACCTTCACCCTAGAGTGAGGTCCTGAGCACTCTGGAGCAGATTTTCATCAATGATCTCTCTGTCTTCCATTTATCTTTGCCTTGATCCTGGTAAATGCTGCCACCACCATGCTTCACCGTAGGGATGGCGCCAGGTTTCCTCCAGACATGACCCTTGGCATTCAGGTCAAAGAGTTTAATCTTGGTTTCATCAGACAGAGTCTTTAGGTGCCTTTTGGCAAACTCCAAGCTGGGCTGTCATGCTCCTTTTACTGAGGAGTATCTTCCGTCTGGCCACTCTACCATAAAGGCCTGATTGGTGGAGTGCTGCAGAGATGGTTGTCCTTCTGGAAGGTTCTCCCATTCCACAGAGGAACATTGGAGCTCTGTCAGAGTGACCATTGGGTTCTTGGTCACCTCCCTGACTAAGGACATTCTTCAGCTCCAGGAAAAGTCTTGGTGGTACAAACTTCTTAAATTTAAGAATAATGGAGGCCACTGAGTTTTTGGGGACCTTCAATGCGCCAGAAATGTTTTGGTACCCTTCCTCAGATCTGTGACTCAACACAATCCTGTCTCAGAGCTCTACGAACAATTCCTTTGACCTCGTGGCTTGGTTTTTGCTCTTTTTGCTCTGACATGCACTGTCAACTGTGTGACCTTAAATAGCTAGGTTTGTGCCTTTCCAAATCATGTCCAATCAATTAAATTACCACAGGTGAACTCCAAATCAAGTTGTAGAAACATCTCAAGGATGATCAATGGAAACAGGATGCACCTAAGCTCAATTCGAGTCCCATAGCAAAGGGTCTGAATACTTGTGGTAAATAAGGTATTTTTGCTTTTATGTTTAATACATTAGCAAAAACAATTTTAAAATCTGTTTTCGCTTTGTCAATATATTGTGTGTAGATTGATGAGGATTTTTTTTTTGTATTTATTCAATCCATTTTAGAATAAGGCTGTAATGTAACAAAATGTGGAAAAGTCAAGGGGTCTGAATACTTTCCAAATGCACTGTATTAGCTATTTGCTAAACTCGCAATAACATCTGCTAACCATGTGTATGTGACCAATAACATCTGCTAACCATGTGTATGTGACCAATAACATCTGCTAACCATGTGTATGTGACCAATAACATCTGCTAACCATGTGTATGTGATCAATAACATCTGCTGACCATGTGTATGTGATCAATAACATCTGCTAACCATGTGTATGTGACCAATAAAATGTGATTTGATATTGACTATGACATTAGGTAATACGGTGACAATGATGTAGGCTGTGTGTAGCGGTTATGGTATGAAGGTTCAGCTTGAAAAGTTTTTTTTTGTCTGGTCACATACAGCTGATGTGTTGTGCATTGAAGTCCACAAGCATTGCCCTGCATGAAGACCCACAACCTTCAACAGAGAGAACATTTTTCGGACACTGAGTTGAACATTGCACTCCAAAACACCTTGATAATCTGCTGATTTCATGGGCCCAGTACCAGAGGCAGAAGAGCAACCCCGCAGCACTATCGATCCTCCACCATTATTGATTGTAGGGAGGGTGCTCTTTTCCTTGAATGCTTCATTTGGTAAACATAGGAAGACCCCACTGCTGAAGGAGACACTCGAAAGCTTTGATTGAACTTCTCCAAAACACATCTATCTAAATCCCGGGGAAAATATTTTGTAGACCAAATACAGATCAGTGCTGTGTTTACTGATGGGGCGGCAGGGTAGCCTAGTGGTTAGAGCGTTGGACTAGTAACCGAAAGGTTGCAAGATCAAATCCCTGAGCTGACAAGGTACAAATCTGTTGTTCTGCCCCTGAACAAGGCAGTTAACCCACTGTTCCTAGACGTCATTGTAAATAAGAATTTGTTCTTAACTGACTTGCCTGGTTAAATAAAGGATAAATAAAAATTAAAACACTGACGACCAAATGTAGAACTATACAACGGTCAGTATATTGGACGTTTAGTGTGTCTTCAACTCACCTGGCAGCCTCTTCATCGCCCCTCCTCTTTCTCTCTCTTTCCTCTTCTCTCCCTCTCTCCATCTCTCTCAGTTTCAGCTCCTTGACCCGGCCGAGGTCCTCCAGAACAGCCTGCTGCTTCCTCTGCCGCTCCCTCAAGTCCTAACATAACCACAACATCACATAACCATCATACAACTATAACCATCACACAACATTACATAACCACAACATCACATAACCACAACATCACATAACCACAACATCACATAACCACAACATCACATAACCACAACATCACATAACCATCATACAACTATAACCATCACACAACATCACATAACCACAACATCACATAACCACAACATCACATAACCACAACATCACATAACCATAACATAACCAACATTTACATTTTAGTCATTTAGCAGACGCTCCCATTGAGAGCGATTTACAGTAGTGATTACGGGGGAATCGAGCCCACTACCCTGGTGTTGCTAAGCTACACGGGGGACAACACAACCACAACCACCATACAAACACATCCACAACCCAACCACCATACAAACACATCCACACCCCAACCCCAACCACAACACAACCACAACACAACCATCATACAAACACATCCACACCCCGACCACAACACAACCATCATACAAACACAACACAACCATCATACAAACACATCCACACCCCAACCACAACACAACCATCATACAAACACATCCACACCCCAACCACAACACAACCATCATACAAACACATCCACAACCATCATACAAACACATCCACACCCCAACCACAACACAACCATCATACAAACACATCCACAACCATCATACAAACACAACACAACACAACACAACCACAACACAACCATCATACAACCACAACACAACCACCAGTGTGTATTATAACTCAACATGGAATCGAAATGTAAACAAAAACAAGGCAGAGTATTCATCAGTAATACTGTCACTATGAGGGACTGATGTAATAATAAACAAAAACAAGGAAAAAGGGGAGTTGATGAACTAATGATAAACAGACATATGCAGATGGAGGGACAGACGGAGAGAAGAATAACCTTGATAAGGAGGAAGAGTTGACTGAGACAGCCCAGCAGCGAGAGAAGAGACTGTAGAACACAGTCATCCATATCGACTGACTAGGGAGGAGGGAGGGGAGAGAGGGGAGAGGGAGGGAGAGAGAGATGGAGGGAGCGAGGGAGGGAGGGAGGGGAGAGCGAGAGGGAGAAAGGGAGGGGAGAGAGAGACGGAGGGGAGAGAGGAGACAGAGGGAGGGAGAGAGGGAGGGGAGACGGAGGGGGGAGGGGAGAGCGAGAGAGAGAGGGGAGACGGAGGGGGAGGGGAGAGAGAGAGGGATGGGAGACGGAGGGAGAGGGAGGGAGGGTAGAAAGGGAGGGGAGAGGGAGGAGGAGTAGAGAGGGAGAGGAGAGAGGGATGGTAGAGAGGGAGAGGAGAGAGGAATGGTAGAGAGGGAGAGGAGAGAGGAATGGAGGGAGGGGAGAGAGAGGGAGGAGAGAGGAATGGAGTGAGGGACGGAAAGGATGGGTGGAAAGAAAGAAGAGGGAGAAAGATAACAGTTAAAGGAATCCACAGGCAGCGAAATAAAGGAAGGAAGGAAGGAAGGAAGGCAGGAAAGAAGGAAGAAGCATGTTTTTCACTAGTTATTATTAGGATCATATTCTGAGGACAATACAAGGGAGATGTTTTTTCTTCTTCGTGTTTTCGTCTGTTGACGGCAAATATCTGACGGATCACGGCGGTCATCTTGGTGATTGTCTTGGGTGGTGCTGTGGTCCTCTCCATCCAACAGTCTCCTGTACTCTGAGATATCCGTCTCCAGGCGGTTCTTAAGTTCTAGCAGCCCGTCATAGACCTGCTTGGGCGATGGTGCCATGGAGCTGGGAGAGCTGGTCCTTCAGACTAGTCATCGTGCTCTGGAGCCCCGCCGGGCCCATCTGTGCAGAGTAGCGGTTCTGGATGTCTGTCAGGACGGGTGCACTCCAGGGACAATAGTGTGTGATTGCAATTTGGGGCATTTCTGCATGTGGGCATTCCTCTATCTGCAGTGCCCGAGAGGAGGGGGGGCGAGGTACACGGTCTACTGGTATCCTAGCTATATTTAGCTACTTATCCTGCCTCCCACCTGCTATTTACTTGTAATGTCTTTGTTTGTTGTCTCTCTATTGAACCAATCAACCCTTCTATGGGGAAGGGTAGTTGTAGTTCACCCTTCGGTGTAAGGCTCGGCTTCGGTGTAAGGCTCGGCTTCGGTGTAAGGCTCGGCTTCGGTGTCAGGCTCGGCTTCGGTGTCAGGCTCGGCTTCGGTGTCAGGCTCGGCTTCGGTGTCAGGCTCGGCTTCGGTGTCAGGCTCGGCTTCGGTGTCAGGCTCGGCTTCGGTGTCAGGCTCGGCTTCGGTGTCAGGCTCGGCTTCTTTGTCAGGCTTGGCTTGTCCACCAGAGGTCACAATGTCCTTCTTAGTTGTAGAGCTTCCCTGGTAGTGGAGGTGTTCAGATACTCAGATTCACCAGTGATTGTCTGAGATGCGATGTCTTCCTTCCCACCTTGTGTCTTTAGTCAAAGTTCTACGACCACTTTTACATGGCATAGCTGCAGACTGAATCTTTCTGGTCTCGTAGTGGAGGTTATCTTCTCACCTCGTGTTGAGTCACTCTGGTCGGAAAGGCAGTTCCATCACATTGACATGCTCGTCTGAGCTCATTAGGGGCATGGGCTTAGTTAATGTGCAACAGACGTGAAAAATCATCATCTCATTAGAAAACTGAAATCACATTCATATCTTAACACAAATAGTTTCATTGTTCTTCATATCGTATTAACATCATATTGGATGGAACCTTGACAGCTAGAATGTGTTTCCTTCCTAAGTTACAGTATTTTCGTTACACAGTTTTTAATGACATCACAAAATGAAAAGCAATATGACAGGATTATTCTTTAGATCCCCACGGTCCATTCTTAACCTAACCCTTACCTTATCTATTAAATATTCACTGTCTTCAGAAAAAGGTTTTGGAGGCAAGAGTATCTCTCCACACACAGCACATTCTTTCCCCAATACTGCAGGACAAGAAAGACCATTTTGGGGCACACAATTTATGACCGGGTCTTAAGGTGTCAAAACCGGCACAACTCCCCACTCTCCTCTCCTGGAGGTCTGGCTATCTGTCAGCCATGTTCCAAGCTGGTCTGGCTATCTGTCAGCCATGTTCCAAGCTGGTCTGTCTATCTGTCAGCCATGTTCCAAACTGGTCTGGCTATCTGTCAGCCATGTTCCAAGCTGGTCTGTTTATCTGTCAGCCATGTTCCAAGCTGGTCTGTCTATCTGTCAGCCATGTTCCAAGCTGGTCTGGCTATCTGTCAGCCATGTTCCAAACTGGTCTGGCTATCTGTCAGCCATGTTCCAAACTGGTCTGGCTATCTGTCAGCCATGTTCCAAACTGGTCTGGCTATCTGTCAGCCATGTTCCAAGCTGGTCTGGCACATCCTCACCCAGGAGAGAGTCATGACACCCTGTTGGTATTGTTGATCTAGACAGGTTGACTATAACATGACCCTGTTGTTATTGTTGATCTAGACAGGTCGACTATAACATGACCCTGTTGTTATTGTTGATCTAGACAGGTTGAACTATAACATGACCCTGTTGTTATTGTTGATCTAGACAGGTTGAACTATAACATGACCCTGTTGTTATTGTTGATCTAGACAGGTCGACTATAACATGACCCTGTTATTATTGTTGATCTAGACAGGTTGACTATAACATGACCCTGATGGTATTGTTGATCTAGACAAGTTGAACTGTAACATGACCCTGATGGTATTGTTGATCCAGACATAACTTAATAATCGTGATCAAAGATCAGATCATGCCCCATTTGTGACTTGTTTCAGGAAACTAGGCGTCAGGTTGCCTAGTGCTTAGAGCTTTGGGCCAGTAACCGAAAGGTTGCTGAATCAAATCCCCGAACTGACAAAGTAAAAATCTGTCGTTCTGCCCCTGAACAAGGCAGTTAACCCACTGTTCCCTGGTAGGCCGTCATTGTAAATAAGAATGTGTTCTTAATTAACTGACTAGTTTAACTAGTTAAATAAAGGTGAAATAAAATCGATAAATAAAGTGTGTCGCAAGTCACGACTTCACAGGACCATTTTGAATGTTTGTTTTTTTAATCAAAATGCATTTTTTGGGCAGAAATGCCTTCTGGAACATGTGACATTTAATGTGCCTTAATAACAGACTTGCCATCTGTTAATATGAATACAATTGTTAAATTATGAACCTAGTTGGTTTAGCCACATAAAAAAGTCAGCAACCTTCCCACAAGCCATGACTTACTGAGATAATGAGTGGGCTGGATATGCAGAGAGATGAGTTCGGATTGGTCTGCCATATAGAGGGCTTCTGTCGATTTGAGCACTCAGTTCACACAGTGTGAGCAGCGATGTCGTCATTATGTCATCCAAAAACAAGGCAGACATTGGATGAATATAAAAAATAAAAATGTTATCGGCCTCAGCGACAATTATTTGAATAATTCAATGGATATTTTTTTCACATAGGTGATGACTAAAGTGACTTATTACACATTTTCAAATCTGACTTCTCTATGTGGCCGTGTATGGAAATTGTCTTTCTGGGCCAAGCTAAACTGCAGTACCGAAACAAAACTGTCGGATGCGGCTTTAAAACTATTGTGTAGTGGAGCTCTCCACTTTCTGGAGGATCAAGTTATGAAATCAGTGGAAATAGAGTATGATAGTTAATGAGATGGAGGAGACACCTGTCTCTGGATTACATCTTCAAACTAAAGGCAACAGTGGCATAGCATTCCTGACAGGGAGATGTGTCCATCACGCATGATGATGTATTTGGGTAAGATAGTCTAGTGTTAGCTAGCTACATTTTCAGATATTACATGTTTCCAATTTTGACAGAAAGTGGTTTAATTTCAAGCTAAAATGTACTGTTAGCTAGCTAGCTAGCTAGCGTTAGCTGGCTGGCTCCCTAGCTAACGTTACGTGTATGACGTTATTATTCGTATCCCAGAACGGTTTGCTTTGCTAGGTAGAGCCTAATGTTAGCTAGCTCCCAGCAGATTCATGCAGTGTAGTGGCTCGTTAGCTAACATGACGTGTGTGATCTTACACACTGTTTACCTAGCTAGGTTCTAGCTAGGTTCATTGTTTACCTAGCTAGCTAGCTATATGTCTGTGACTATAACAGAACTTACGTAGCAGGCAAAACCCAGAGGAAAAACTGTTCAGAATTATTTTATTTTTTTTGTCTCTGACCGTTCCCTCAGTTGTCTTTTCCAAGAGATATTTGATAGCGACCATTTTACAGTTCCTACGACTTCCACAGGATGTCATCAATCTTTGGAATTGGGTTGAAGTTAATCATTGGTGCAACGAAGAAGAAGCACATCCTGGAACAACGTTACACTGTTGAGAGTTACGCAAGAGGGAAAATGGTGCATGTTTTGTTTACTTGCTCTATTGAATACAGATTGCCCCGTCTACAATTTGATCGATTATTAACGTTTAAAAATACCTAAAGTTGTATTACAAAAGTAGTTTGAAAAATTTTGGCAAAGTTTATAGGCAACTTTTGAAATGTTTTGTAGTGACGTTGTGTTTTGGCAAGCTGTTTTTTCCCGGATCAAACCTGCTTTATAAATGGACATTTTGGGTATACATGGATGGAATGTATCGAAAAAAAGGACCAATTGTGATGTTTATGGGACATATTGGACTGCCAACAAAGAAGCTCGTCAAAGGTAATGCATGTTTTATATTTTATTTCAGTGTTTTGTGTAGCGCCTGCTACGCTAGTTATTTTGTTGTTGTTTTGTTTACAACTGGTTCAGGTGGGTGCATGCTATCAGAAAATCTCATGCTTTCGCCGAAAAGCATTTTTAAAATCTGACATGTTGGCTGGATTCACAACGAGTGTAGCTTTAATTGAGTTTAATTGAGTACCCTGCATGTGTGATTTAATGAAAGTTTGAGTTTTATAGCGTTTTATTTGAATTTGGCGCTATGCATTTCCCGAGGCTATTGGCCACTTGAAACGCTAGCGTCTCACTATCTCCAAGAGGTTGCTAAAGTGTACAACACCCGTTGAATATGGTCGGTGTCTCTAGTGGTCTGTCCAGGTTTTAGCTTGTCTCTAGTGGTCTGTTCAGGTTTTAGCTGGTCTCTAGTGGTCTGTTCAGGTTTTAGCTGGTCTCTAGTGGTCTGTTCAGGTTTTAGCTGGTCTCTAGTGGTCTGTTCAGGTTTTAGCTGGTCTCTAGTGGTCTGTTCAGGTTTTAGCTGGTCTCTAGTGGTCTGTCCAGGTTTTAGCTTGTCTCTAGTGGTCTGTTCAGGTTTTAGCTGGTCTCTAGTGGTCTGTTCAGGTTTTAGCTGGTCTCTAGTGGTCTGTTCAGGTTTTAGCTGGTCTCTAGTGGTCTGTCCAGGTTTTAGCTGGTCTCTAGTGGTCTGTACTTTGATGTCTTGCTGGTAGTGGTCTGTAGTGGTCTGTAGTGGTCTGTAGCAGTATGTACTAGTCTGTAGTGGTCTGTAGTGGTATATACTAGTCTGTAGTGGTCTGTAGTGGTATGTACTAGTCTGTAGTGGTCTGTAGTGGTACCTTGAGGTCTTGCTGGTAGTGGTCCATCATGGCCAGCTTGTCGGTTGTCTCTCTCTCCAGAGTGTCTAATTGGTCCTTCAGCCTCCGACAGACCACACCCTTCTCCGCAACGCTGCCACCTACAGAGGTCATTGCCACTGCTACCAACACAGGTCAGAGGTCATGGAGATCAGCACAGAGTTCAAGGTTGAGAGAATGTTGAGAGCAGTGTGTGTGTGTGTGTCTGTGTCTGTGTGTCTGTGTGTGTGTGTTTACCAGGGATGTTGTTGCAGCCCATGTTCTTGAGTCTCTCTGTCAGTCTCTGTTGCTGTGGAACCAACTGACACAGTTTCCTCTGGTAGTCCTATTGTACACAGACACACATGTATTTATAGTAACCTATAGCTGGCTGGCTCCCTGGAGCCCACTATCCTATGGTGTTGGAGGACAGAAGAGAGACATGTGTTTATTGTACAGTACCAGTATTGCTGTAAACCTTATTTTACCAAATAAGCATGTTCGCTGAGGAAGGGAGAGAAGAGTAAGATTATTGGAAGCTGGGAATGGAAAGAGGGATGGGCATATTGAGGGAAGGATGGAAGTATTGAGGGAGGGATGGGCATATTGAGGGAGGGATGGGCATATTGAGGGAAGGATGGAAGTATTGAGGGAGGGATGGGCATATTGAGGGAGGGATGGGCATATTGAGGGAAGGATGGAAGTATTGAGGGAGGGATGGGCATATTGAGGGAAGGATGGAAGTATTGAGGGAGGGATGGACATATTGAGGGAAGGATGGAAGTATTGAGGGAGGGATGGACATATTGAGGGAAGGATGGAAGTATTGAGGGAGGGATGGGCATATTGAGGGAAGGATGGAAGTATTGAGGGAGGGATGGGCATATTGAGGGAAGGATGGAAGTATTGAGGGAGGGATGGACATATTGAGGGAAGGATGGAAGTATTGAGGGAGGGATGGACATATTGAGGGAGGGATGGACGTATTGAGGGGAGGAGGGGTGGTGATGGAGGGATGGACGTATTGAGGGGAGGAGGGGTGGTGATGGAGGGATGGATGTATTGAGGGGAGGAGGGGTGGTGATGGAGGGATGGATGTATTGAGAAGAGGAGGGGTGGTGATGGACATATTGAGGGGAGGAGGGGTGGTGATGGAGGGATGGATGTTTTGAGGGGAGGAGGGGTGGTGATGGAGGGATGGACGTATTGAGGGGAGGAGGGGTGGTGATGGAGGGATGAACATATTGAGGGGAGGAGGGGTGGTGATGGAGGGATGAACATATTGAGGGGAGGAGGGGTGGTGATGGAGGGATGGATATATTGAGGGGAGGAGGGGTGGAGATGGAGGGCTAGAACGGTGGAGTGATGACAGATGGAGGGATTGGCTCTGACCTCAAACTGTGTCTGCAGGGTGTTGATCTTGGAGGCACGCCCATCTCTCCGCTGATTGATGAGATCGATCTCCGCTCTTTGGATCCGCCTCTTACTCTGGGCGTCACGGAGACCATCTGATAACTGCTTGTGTCTGCTGCCCTGGAGACCAACCACCAATCAGGGGTTAATGTAATTGTGTGTGTGCGTGCGTGCGTGCTGACCCTGGGTCACAGCCAGGGTCAGCCATTATCAACATAGAGTGGGGTCACGGCCAGGGTCACCATTATCAACATAGAGTGGGGTCACGGCCAGGGTCAGCCATTATCAACATAGAGTGGGGTCAAGGCCAGGGTCACCATTATCAACATAGAGTGGGGTCACGGCCAGGGTCAGCCATTATCAACATAGAGTGGGGTCAAGGCCAGGGTCACCATTATCAACATAGAGTGGGGTCACGGCCAGGGTCAGCCATTATCAACATAGAGTGGGGTCAAGGCCAGGGTCACCATTATCAACATAGAGTGGGGTCACGGCCAGGTTCAACATTATCACCAGCAACCATGGAGGAAATAAGGTTAAATGCCTTGCTCAAGGGCACGTCGACAGATTTTTCACCTTGTCGGATACTAACCTTTCAGGGTCACTGACCCACTGCCATCTGCCGCACGTGTGTGGGTGGTGTGTGTGTGGGTGGTGTATGTGTGGGTGGTGTGTGTGTGTGTGGGTGGTGTATGTGTGGGTGGTGTGTGCGTGTGTGTGGTGTGTTGTGTGTGTGTGTGGGTGGTGTGTGTGTGGTGTGTTGTGTGTGTGGTGTGTTGTGTGTGTGTGGGTGGTGTATGTGTGGGTGGTGTGTGTGGTGTGTGTGTGGTGTGTTGTGTGTGTGTGGGTGGTGTATGTGTGGGTGGTGTGTGTGTGGGTGGTGTATGTGTGTGTGGGTGGTGTATGTGTGTGTGGGTGGTGTATGTGGGTGGTGTATGTGTGGTGTGTGTGTGGGTGGTGTATGTGTGGGTGGTGTGTGGGTGGTGTGTGGGTGGGTGGTGTATATGTGGGTGGTGTGTGTGTGTGTGGGTGGTGTGTGTGTGGGTGGTGTATGTGTGGGTTGTGTGTGTGTGGTGTGTGGTGTGTGGTGTGTGTGTGTGTGTGTGTGTGTGTGTGTGGTGTGTGTGTGTGTGGTGTGTGTGTGTGTGTGGGTGGTGTATGTGTGTGGTGTATGTGTGTGTGGTGTATGTGTGGGTGGTGTGTGTGGTGTGTGTGGTGTGTGTGGTGTGGGTGGTGTGGGTGGTGTGGGTGTGTGGTGTGTGTGGGTGGTGTGTGTGTGTGTGGGTGGTGTGTGTGGTGTGTGGTGTGTGTGTGTAATAATAACGCTCTAATGGCTAGGCCATCTGTCTCACCACAGCCTCCAGCTCCATCTCCAAACTCTTCTTCTTGGCTCGGAGCACAGTGATCTCCTCCTGCTCTCTTTCTCTCATCCTCCACAACTCTTCCTTCCTCACTCGCTCCCACTCCTCCCTCCGCTGGCGCTCCTGCTCCTGTTGCGCTGCCTGCGAGAGCCCGAGAGAGAAAAGAGCATGAAAAAGAGAGAGAGCGAGACAGAGATTAAACGAGAGAGACAGAGAGAGACAGAGAGAGACAGAGAGAGAGAGAGAGAAAGAGAGAAAGAGAAAAAGAGAGAGAGAGAGATAAAGCGAGACAGAGAGAGAGAGAGAGCGAAAACAATAGAAAGGAGGAATGAGTAGGTGAATGGATGATCTCTGCATGTGTGGTTCCCACCGTGAAGCATGGAGGTGGTGGTGACACTGTCAGTGACTTATTTAGAATTTAAGGCCCACTTGACCAGCATGACTACCACAGCATTCTGCAACGATACGCCATCCCATCTGGTTTGGGCTTCATGGGACTATCATTTGCTTTTCAACAGGATAATGACCCAACACACCTCCAGACTGTGTAAGGACTAATTGACCAAGAAGGAGAGTGATGGAGTACGGCATTAGATGACCTGGCCTCCACAATCCTCCGTCCTCAACCCAAATGTGATGGTTAGGGATGAGTTAAACCGCAGAGTGAAGGAAAAGCAGCCAACAAGTGATTCTTCAAAGTAGCCACCCTTTGCCTTGATGACAGCTTTGCACACTCTTGGCATTCTCTCAACCAGCATCACCTGGAACGCTTTTCCAAAATTATTGAAGGAGTTCCCACATATGCTGAACTAAAATAAAAAATACAAATTGTTTAATAGTTTTTTGGTTACTACATGATTCGATATGTGTTATTTCATAGTTTTGATGTCTTCACTATTATTATACAGTGTAGAAAATAGTAAAAAGTTAAGAAAAACCCTGGAATGAGTAGGTGTGTCCAAACTTTTGACTGGTACTGTGTATAATATCTGGTTAAAGGGGATGTATATCATAATGGAGGAGTATCTGGTTAAAGGGGATGGATATCATAATGGAGGAGTATCTGGTTAAAGGGGATGTATATCATAATGGAGGAGTGTCTGGTTAAAGGGGATGTATATCATAATGGAGGAGTATCTGGTTAAAGGGGATGGATTACATAATGGAGGAGTATCTGGTTAAAGGGGATGGATATCATAATGGAGGAGTATCTGGTTAAAGGGGATGACCGTTTCACCCAGTGATGTACTGGTCACTAAACCTCCAGATAATGACTGTGTCACCCAGTGATGTAGTGGTCACTAAACCTCCAGATAATGACTGTGTCACCCAGTGATGTACTGGTCACTAAACCTCCAGATAATGACTGTGTCACCCAGTGATGTACTGGTCACTAAACCTCCAGATAATGACTGTGTCAACCAGTGATGTAGTGGTCACTAAACCTTCAGATAATGACTATATCACCCAGTGATGTAGTGGAGTCACTAAACCTCCAGATAATGACTGTATCACCCAGTGATGTAGTGGAGTCACTAAACCTCCAGATAATGACTGTATCACCCAGTGATGTAGTGGAGTCACTAAACCTCAAGATAATGACTGTTTTACCCAGTGATGTAGTGGAGTCACTAAACCTCCAGATAATGACTGTTTTACCCAGTGATGTAGTGGAGTCACTTAACCTCCATATAATGACTGTATCACCCAGTGATGAATTGGAATCTCTAAACCTCCAGATAATGACTGTATCACCCAGTGATGTAGTGGAGTCACTAAACCTCCAGATAATGACTGTATCACCCAGTGATGTAGTGGAGACACTAAACCTCCAGATAATGACTGTATCACCCGGGGATGTAGTGGAGAAACTAAAACTCCAGATAATGACTGTTTTACCCAGTGATGTAGTGGAGACACTAAACCTCCAGATAATGACTGTATCACCCAGTGATGTAGTGGAGACACTAAACCTCCAGATAATGACTGTATCACCCGGGGATGTAGTGGAGACACTAAACCTCCAGATAATGACTGTATCGCCCAGTGATGTAGTGGAGTCACTAAACCTCCAGATAATGACTGTATCACCCAGTGATGTAGTGGAGACACTAAACATCCAGATAATGACTGTATCACCCAGTGATGTAGTGGAGTCACTTAACCTCCAGATAATGACTGTATCACCCAGTGATGTAGTGGAGACACTTAACCTCCAGATATTGGTCTTTCACCCAGTCAAGGTGTAGCCCCGCCTGCCAACGAACCATAGAAAGGAAAATATGTTGAGCCCCTATTATGAGTAATATCTTTCAAACTGTAATTTGTCAAGCAGTTCTCTCCGAGGGAAATGGGAGGACTTGCTGGCTACAGAACCTGGCTAAGAAACGCAGTAGGCTAAGTGGGAGGGTTGAGTGAGACTACAAATTGAAAGACGGCCTAATTTTCTAGACTCAAGGGAGAGAAACACATACCTGTACTGTTGTTTTTCCTCAATGCTGCTATTGTTTTTAAATTTCATAAAGCAACTTGTGTTTCTTAACCAGGTAGATAACTTAGAAAGCTTGGTGTTGACTGGTTAGCTTACGGGGAAGCAAGAGAGTATAATTAGAAGCCGTTATGTCCACAGTCATCGCTAACTCCCCCGTAGCTCACCAGCTGATGAAGGCTGTGACGTGTCGGCTGTGACGTGTCGGCTGTGACGTGCCGGCTGTGACGTGCCGGCTGTGACGTGTCTTTGCTAACTGCTGAACAGAACTGCACTGTGCATCTGTGATGCTAATATTAATTGTGTTTATCAATGGAAAAATGTGCATTCTCTCCACTCCACTCTTGTCCAGTCCACTTAGTGGGCAGATTTTAGTCAGAGATAATTTCGTCTCGTTTCAGTCAACTGAAATGAAACATTATTTTGGTTTAGTTATACGCCACTGAAATGTGGTGTATTTGAGTTTATTTTTGTTGACAAAATGAACACTGGTCCCACCTCCTTTCTCTCTCTGTGTCTCTCCTCTTCTTGTTGTCTCTTGTTCTCCTGCTCCTGCTCCCACACCTCTCTCATCCCCTGCACCTCACTGGCCTCCCTCTCTCTCATCTCCACCTCCCTCCTCTGTTTATCTTCTAGAGCCAGACGACGCTTCTCCAGCTCAGCGCTGCCTCGCGCAAAGTTTTCCTTCAGACGGTCTTCATACGATACTACTGGAGGAGGAGGGAGGGGAGAGGAGAGTAGGAGGGAGGTGAGAGGAGAGAAGGAGGGATGGGAGAGGTGAGAAGGAGGGAGGTGAGAGGAGAGAAGGAGGGAGGTGAGAGGAGAGAAGGAGGGAGAGGAGAGGAGGAGGGATGGGAGAGGAGAGGGGAGGAGGAGGGAGGTGAGAGGAGAGAAGGAGGGATGGGAGAGGAGAGGGGATGGGGAGGGAAGGGAGAGGAGAGGGGAGGGGGAGGGAGGGGAGAGGAGGAGGAGGGATGGGAGAGGAGAGGGGATGGGAGAGGAGAGGGGATGGGGAGGGAGGGGAGAGGAGAGGGGAGGAGGAGGGAGGGGAGAGGAGGAGGGATGGGAGAGGGGATGGGGAGGGAGGGGAGAGGAGAGGGGAGGAGGAGGGACGGGAGAGGAGGAGGGATGGGAGAGGAGAGGGGATGGGAGTGGAGAGGAGAGGAGGAAGGAGGAGGAGGGATGGGAGAGGAGAGGGGAGGAGGAGGCAGGGGAGAGGAGGAGGGATGGGAGAGGAGAGGAGAGGGGAGGAGGCAGGGGAGAGGAGAGGGGATGGGAGTGGAGAGGGGAGGAGGAGGGAGGGGAGAGGAGAGGTGATGGGAGTGGAGAGGGGAGGAGAGAGGAGAGGGGAGGAGGAGGGAGGGAGGGGAGAGGAGAGTGGAGGGGAGAGGAGGAGGAGGGAGGGGAGAGGAGTAGGGATGGGAGGGGAGGGGGAGGGAGGGGAGAGGAGAGGGGAAGATGAGGCAGGGGAGAGGAGAGGGGAGGAGGAGGCAGGGGAGAGGAGAGGGGAGGAGGGAGGGGAGAGGAGAGGGGAGGAGGAGGGAGGGGAGGGGAGAGGAGAGGAGAGTAGGAGGGAGGGGAGAGGAGAGGGGAGGAGGAGGCAGGGGAGAGGAGAGGGGAGGAGGGAGGGGAGAGGAGAGGGGAGGAGGAGGGAGGGCAGAGGAGAGGGGAGAGGGAGGGAGGAGGAATGGGAGGAGAGTAGGAAGGAGGGGAGAGGAGAGTAGGAGGGAGGGGAGAGGAGAGTAGGAGGGAGGGGAGGGGAGAGTAGGAAGGAGGTGAGAGGGTGGGAGGAGGAGGGAGGGGAGAGGAGGAGGGAGGGGAGAGGAGAGTAGGAGGGATGGGAGAGGAGAGGGGGGATGGGAAAGGAGAATAGAAGGGAGGGGAGAGGAGAGGAGAGGGGGAGGGGAGAGGAGAGTAGGAGGGAAGGGAGAGGAGAGGGGAGGAGGAGGGAGGGAGAGTAAGAAGGAGGTGAGAGGGGGGAGGAGGAGGGAGGGGAGAGTAGGAGGGATGGGAGAGAAGAGGGGACATGGGAGAGGAGAAAAGGGGGAGAGGAGAGAAGGGGGAGAGGAGATCAGGGGGGAGACAGAAGGAGAGAGTACATAAAGTCAGCATCATTGAAGGGGTAAGAGAGACAGTTGTCACCTCTTGTAACGACCTATAACCAACCCCTCATAATATAGTTAGGGTTATGGTTATGTTAGGGTTATGGTTATGTCAGGGTTATGTTAGGGTTATGGTTATGTTAGGATTAGGGTTATGTTAGGATTAGGGTTATGTTAGGGTTATGTTAGGGTTATGTTAGGGTTATGGTTATGTTAGGGTTATGGTTATGTTAGGGTTATGGTTATGTTATGGTTATGTTAGGGTTATGGTTATGTTAGGGTTATGGTTATGGTTATGTTAGGGTTATGGTTATGTTAGGGTTATGGTTATGGTTATGTTAGGGTTATGGTTATGGTTATGTTAGGGTTATGGTTATGTTAGGGTTATGGTTATGGTTATGTTAGGGTTATGGTTATGTTAGGGTTATGGTTATGTTATGGTTATGTTAGGGTTATGTTAGGATTATGGTTATGGTTATGTTAGGGTTATGGTTATGTTAGGGTTATGTTAGGGTTATGTTAGGGTTATGGTTATGTTAGGGTTATGGTTATGTTAGGGTTATGGTTATGTTAGGGTTATGGTTATGTTATGTTAGGGTTATGTTAGGGTTATGTTAGGGTTATGGTTATGTTAGGGTTATGTTATGTTAGGGTTATGTTATGTTAGGGTTATGTTAGGGTTATGGTTATGTTAGGGTTATGTTATGTTAGGGTTATGTTAGGGTTATGGTTATGTTAGGGTTATGGTTATGTTATGTTAGGGTTATGTTAGGGTTATGGTTATGTTAGGGTTATGGTTATGTTAGGGTTATGTTAGGGTTATGGTTATGTTATGTTAGGGTTATGTTAGGGTTATGGTTATGTTAGGGTTATGGTTATGTTAGGGTTATGGTTATGTTAGGGTTATGGTTATGTTAGGGTTATGTTATGTTAGGGTTATGTTAGGGTTATGGTTATGTTATGTTAGGGTTATGTTAGGGTTATGGTTATGTTAGGGTTATGTTAGGGTTATGGTTATGTTATGTTAGGGTTATGTTAGGGTTATGGTTATGTTAGGGTTATGGTTATGTTAGGGTTATGGTTATGTTAGGGTTATGTTATGTTAGGGTTATGTTAGGGTTATGGTTATGTTATGTTAGGGTTATGTTAGGGTTATGGTTATGTTAGGGTTATGGTTATGTTAGGGTTATGGTTATGTTAGGGTTATGGTTATGTTAGGGTTATGTTATGTTAGGGTTATGTTAGGGTTATGGTTATGTTAGGGTTATGTTATGTTAGGGTTATGGTTATGTTAGGGTTATGTTATGTTAGGGTTATGTTAGGGTTATGGTTATGTTAGGGTTATGGTTATGTTAGGGTTATGTTAGGGTTATGGTTATGTTAGGGTTATGGTTATGTTATGTTAGGGTTATGTTAGGGTTATGGTTATGTTAGGGTTATGGTTATGTTAGGGTTATGGTTATGTTAGGGTTATGTTAGGGTTATGGTTATGTTATGTTATGGTTATGTTAGGGTTATGGTTATGTTAGGGTTATGTTTATGTTAGGGTTATGTTAGGGTTATGGTTATGTTAGGGTTATGTTAGGGTTATGGTTATGTTATGTTAGGGTTATGGTTATGGTTATGTTAGGGTTATGGTTATGTCAGGGTTATGTTAGGGTTATGCTTATGTTAGGGTTATGGTTATGTTAGGGTTATGTTAGGGTTATGTTCGAGTTATGGATAAGGTTATGTACCGTTGTTCTTGTTCTTGTGTGCAGGTTCAAGCTCTGCTGTCCCGTCTATCAGGCCAGTGGAGAGGTAGGGCCCAGTTCCATTCAACATCTCTACTGGCCTGCTATCTCTACAGAAGACAGAGAAAAAATAATTAAACTTGAAACAACGCTGAAAGACTTCATTCAAAACACCAATCAGAGAGATAGTGTGAGCACGTGTGTGTGTGTGTGTGTTACCTAAGACAGGGGGGTACCAGGTCTGAGGGCAGGGTGTGTGTGTGTGTGTGTGTGTGTGTGTGTGTGTGTGTGTGTGTGTTCGTGTGTGTGTTACCTAAGACAGGGGGGTACCAGGTCAGAGGGCAGGGTGTTTGTGTGTGTGTGTTACCTAAAACAGGGGGGTACCAGGTCTGAGGGCAGGGTGAGGGGTAGCGGACATCCTGTCGTAACCATGTCTACCAGGTGCATGGCCAGAATAAACTCCTCAGCTCTCAGCTGACCATCCTTATCCACGTCAGCCAGGGTCCTGCACCCACACCAATAAATGACACACACATTCAGAAAGACGAACACACACAGAGACAGACAGCTACTCACAAACTCACCAGATGGTAGCTAGCTGTGTCTGGGTCAGGTTGGAGGCAGTCAGGGCGTTCCTCACCTGAGGGCCTGAGAAACACAACACAACAACGTATCACAAACTAAGATACTACCTATAGACCTGACCTGAACCAGAAACAAGGTCACAGACCTGACCTGAACCAGAAACAAGGTCACAGACCTGACCTGAACCAGAAACAAGGTCACAGACCTGACCTGAACCAGAAACAAGGTCACAGACCTGACCTGAACCAGAAACAAGGTCACAGACCTGATATGAAGGTCACTGACCACAATTACTGACCACAAACACACAATTATCGCAAACAAAACTACTGAACCAGATGCACACAACCACTGACCACAATTACTGACCAAACACACAACCACCGACCACAACTACACAATTACTGGCTACACAACTACCGACCACAACAACACAATTACAGATTATAGCTTCTGACCGCAACTACCGACCACAACAACACACTTAACACATTCTAAAGCGAATACTGGAATAATATTTCTAACATAGGAACGTGTGGAATGGTCAGTGATGAACACTAATGTCATATGGGTTGTTATTTTGTGATGTCATTAAAAAGTGTTATAAAGGAAATACTGTAATACTGTAATACTGTAAATACTGTTTCAGATACAACATGGAAGATCTGCGTGATCAAACTAAAGTGCTACAGTATGATGTGCTTTGCTAGCTTTTACTAATATACTGTAGCCTGGTACTATATTGAACTAGCTATGTGCAAATCTAATACGTAGGCAGTTTCCTGAAAGGTTCTAACATTTTAATGATTCAATATATAATAATATTTATTTTTATGAAATCAGTACTGTTTGTTAGAGTGAATAGACTATAATCCTCAGCAAGCAATTGCCACATTGGATCTCTGAGAGATACAGTTTTGATCTGAATCAAAGCGTAGTAGATACAGCTCCTACAGCTCCTACAGCTCCTACAAACTTGTTTTTTTTTTTCCTTATTCCGGAATCCCGCTGAACTGACAGGTTCAGCGGGATTCCGGAATAAGGAAAAAAAAAAACAAGTTTGTTATTTATGTTTAACAAAGACTGGTTGTTTTAGTTAAAATAACAAACCGGAGTGTTTTCAGCACACAGTGTTCAGCTACGCACTCTGACGATGTCAGATTTGAAAAAGAGATGTCGTCTCACATCACTAGATGCACCATCCCATTTATATCCCCAAACAACAGTCTAAAACTTTCTATCCATTACATCATCATTCAACTACAATTACACTTAATTTACACTGAACGTTTTCTAAAAGTAAATCATGCAGGTATTTATCTGAACCCCACAGCATGAATGATTCAGAGTTGCTTTGCTTTCCTAAGCGTGTTGTCCACGTGACCTGACAGAACATCGGTTTGGCCTGTCTTTCCTCTATCAGTTTTCACACACAACAACTGTAGTTTAGACATATGGTTGATATATTAGCCTATCACAGTCATCTGGTTGATATATTAGCCTATCACAGTAATCTGGTTGATATATTCGTCTATCACAGTAATCTGGTTGATATATTAGCCTATCACAGTCATCTGGTTGATATATTAGCCTATCACAGTAAGCTGGTTGATATATTAGCCTATCACAGTAATCTGGTTGATATATTAGCCTATCACAGTAATCTGGTTGATATATTAGCCTATCACAGTCATCTGGTTGATATATTAGCCTATCAGTAATCTGGTTGATATATTACCCTATCACAGTAATCTGGTTGATATATTACCCTATCACAGTCATCTGGTTGATATATTACCCTATCAGTAATCTGGTTGATATATTACCCTATCACAGTCATCTGGTTGATATATTACCCTATCAGTAATCTGGTTGATATATTACCCTATCACAGTAATCTGGTTGATATATTAGCCTATCACAGTAATCTGGTTGATATATTAGCCTATCACAGTAATCTGGTTGATATATTACCCTATCAGTAATCTGGTTGATATATTATCCTATCAGTAATCTGGTTGATATATTACCCTATCAGTAATCTGGTTGATATATTACCCTATCACAGTAATCTGGTTGATATATTACCCTATCAGTAATCTGGTTGATATATTACCCTATCACAGTAATCTGGTTGATATATTACCCTATCACAGTAATCTGGTTGATATATTACCCTATCAGTAATCTGGTTGATATATTACCCTATCAGTAATCTGGTTGATATATTACCCTATCAGTAATCTGGTTGATATATTACCCTATCACAGTAATCTGGTTGATATATTACCCTATCAGTAATCTGGTTGATATATTACCCTATCAGTAATCTGGTTGATATATTACCCTATCAGTAATCTGGTTGATATATTACCCTATCACAGTCATCTGGTTGATATATTACCCTATCAGTAATCTGGTTGATATATTACCCTATCACAGTCATCTGGTTGATATATTACCCTATCAGTAATCTGGTTGATATATTACCCTATCAGTAATCTGGTTGATATATTACCCTATCAGTAATCTGGTTGATATATTACCCTATCAGTAATCTGGTTGATATATTATCCTATCAGTAATCTGGTTGATATATTACCCTATCAGTAATCTGGTTGATATATTACCCTATCAGTAATCTGGTTGATATATTACCCTATCACAGTCATCTGGTTGATATATTACCCTATCAGTAATCTGGTTGATATATTACCCTATCACAGTAATCTGGTTGATATATTACCCTATCAGTAATCTGGTTGATATATTACCCTATCAGTAATCTGGTTGATATATTACCCTATCAGTAATCTGGTTGATATATTACCCTATCAGTAATCTGGTTGATATATTATCCTATCAGTAATCTGGTTGATATATTACCCTATCACAGTCATCTGGTTGATATATTACCCTATCAGTAATCTGGTTGATATATTACCCTATCACAGTCATCTGGTTGATATATTACCCTATCAGTAATCTGGTTGATATATTACCCTATCACAGTAATCTGGTTGATATATTACCCTATCAGTAATCTGGTTGATATATTACCCTATCAGTAATCTGGTTGATATATTACCCTATCACAGTCATCTGGTTGATATATTACCCTATCAGTAATCTGGTTGATATATTACCCTATCACAGTCATCTGGTTGATATATTACCCTATCAGTAATCTGGTTGATATATTACCCTATCACAGTCATCTGGTTGATATATTAGCCTATCAGTAATCTGGTTGATATATTATCCTATCAGTAATCTGGTTGATATATTACCCTATCAGTAATCTGGTTGATATATTACCCTATCACAGTAATCTGGTTGATATATTACCCTATCAGTAATCTGGTTGATATATTACCCTATCAGTAATCTGGTTGATATATTACCCTATCAGTAATCTGGTTGATATATTACCCTATCACAGTCATCTGGTTGATATATTACCCTATCAGTAATCTGGTTGATATATTACCCTATCACAGTCATCTGGTTGATATATTACCCTATCAGTAATCTGGTTGATATATTAGCCTATCACAGTAATCTGGTTGATATATTACCCTATCAGTAATCTGGTTGATATATTACCCTATCAGTAATCTGGTTGATATATTACCCTATCACAGTCATCTGGTTGATATATTAGCCTATCAGTAATCTGGTTGATATATTACCCTATCAGTAATCTGGTTGATATATTAGCCTATCAGTAATCTGGTTGATATATTATCCTATCAGTAATCTGGTTGATATATTAGCCTATCAGTAATCTGGTTGATATATTACCCTATCAGTAATCTGGTTGATATATTAGCCTATCAGTAATCTGGTTGATATATTAGCCTATCACAAGTAACAAAACAAATTATTTTAATACATTAACGTTGACTATATGTAACGGATTGCTAAAAAATAGTCATATTTAATAATAAGTAATTCAACGTTTTAAACTTCTACCTAGCTAAAGAGTTATAGCAAGTCTCACCAATTAAATTTGGGATTAGTTGAACCCGCTGTGTTGTGTTAGGGCAAAAACCAAAACATGCACCCCTTGGGGTCCTGAGGACCGAGTTGGGGAAACCATGAGCAAGTTATTCATCTGCACACTACTCCTCTTACACTCTTTAAACTAGAAACGACATTTAAACTTTGACATGTGCAGACTGGTCTGGAATACTGTGCTTGCGTACAACTTTTCGATATTACTTATACTATACATTTGTCTGTCATTCTTTTTGCCCCCTTTAATGGGACTTTTTAACAAGTCTAAAACTCCGCATTGTGACATCGTCACTTCAAACGTTCCCTGTAAACAACATCAGCTACTTTGACCATTTTGAAATCAACTTAGACAAAACAAAAAATTGAGAATATGGAATCTTCCTCTTCTTCTCTGCTTTTCAAAACAGAATAATCTGCTAACGATCAAATGTTACAGCTGTGAGTAACCCGCATCAACAACACTTCCCTAAAACTATTTATAAACGTAACTTTTGACCACTCCACAAACAAGTTACAGAAAAAGTTTGAAGATATGAAATCGTTGTCACGTTCGTTGTAAAGAGGAGACCAAGGCGCAGGGTGGTAAGCATACATTCTTCATTTATTAAATGAATGAACATTGAAACAAACTAACAAAATAACAAATAACCGAACAAAAAGTGACTCTAACCACATGAGTGCTAACACATAGACAAGAACCCACAATTACCCAAGGGAAAATGGCAACCTAAATATGGTCCCCAATCAGAGACGACGATAAACAGCTGCCTCTGATTGGGAACCATAATCGGGCCACCATAGCCACACATATACCTAGATTTACTAAACCCTTAGACTTTCTAAACCCCTAGACTTACAAAAAACCCTAGACAATACAAAACAAGCATACCCACCCTCGTCACACCCTGACCTGACCAAAATAATAAAGAAAACAGAGATAACTAAGGTCAGGGCGTGACACCAATGCTGAGATGTTTAGACTGACCCTACTTACATTGCGTGTCAACATCATTTAAAAAAAAACTTTTTTTTTTATTAAAAAAAAAACAATTGCAAAAAATAACTAACCAAATGGTAATTATAGAACCGTTGAAGCTACATAAACTAAACCAATGTTCAGGCCCTTCCAACTTCAATTTTGTATTGTATTGTTCACCAACTATAATTATATAAATTAGCATAATATAAATCACCAACAGTATCTTATGAAACAATCAAGCTATATAAGGCAAACCAACTTTCATTTGTTCAGGCTATACTAACTTTTCATCTACCTACTTTTTTCAACTATAACCAGTCAGCATCATTACTACTGCAGACACTACCACTACTATAACCAGACACTACCACTACTGTAACTATAACCAGTCACTCCCACTACCATTACTATAACCAGTCACTACCACTACTATAACTATAACCAGACACTACCACTACTGTAACTATAACCAGTCACTCCCACTACCATTACTATAACCAGTCACTACCACTACTATAACTACGGGTAGCGGCAGGGTAGCCTAGTGGTTAGAGCGTTGGACTAGTAACCGGAAGGTTGCGAGTTCAAACCCCCGAGCTGGCAAGGTACAAATCTGTCGTTCTGCCCCTGAACAGGCAGTTAACCCAGGCCGTCATTGAAAATAAGAATTTGTTCTTAACTGACTTGCCTGGTTAAATAAAGGTTAAAAAAAAATATATATATATAACCAGTCACTACCACTACTATAACCAGTCACTACCACTACTATAACTATAACCAGACACTACTATAACATTACATACAGTATATTCGGAAAGCATTCAGACCCCTTCACTTTGTCCACATTTTGTTAAGTTACAGCCTTGTTCTGAAATGGATTACACTGTTTATTTTCCTAATCAATCTACACACAATAACCCATAATGACAAAGCAAAAACCGTTTTTTTGAAATCTTTACAAAAGTATTCAAAATAAAAGACTGAAATATCACATTTACTTAATTATTCAGACCCTATACTCAGTACTTTGTTGAAGCACCTTTAACAGTGATTACAGAACAGAGTCTTCTTGGGTATGATGCAACAAGCTTGGCACACCTGTATTTGGGTAGTTTTTCCCATTCTTCTCTGCAGATCCTCTCAAGCTCTGTCAGGTTGGATGGGGAGCATCGCTGGCGCGCGCTATTTTCAGTTCTCTCCAGAGATGTTGGATCGGGTTCAAGTCCGGGCTCTGGCTGGGCCACTCAAGGACATTCAGAGACTTGTCCCGAAGCCACTCCTGCGTTGTCTTGGCTGTGTGCTTAGGTTGTCCTGTTGGAAGGTGAACTTTTGCCCCAGTCTGAGGTTTTCATCAATGATCTCTCTGTACATTGCTCTGTTCATCTTTCCCTCGATCCTGACTAGTCTCCCAGTCCCTGCCGCTGAAACACATCCTCACAGCATGATGCTGCCACCACCGTGCTTCACCGTAGGGATGATGCCAGGTTTCCTCCAGACGTGACGCTTGTCATTCAGAATAAAGAGTTCAATCTTGGTTTCATCAGACCAGAGAATCTTGTTTCTCATGGTCTGAGAGTCTTTAGGTGCCTTTTTGTAAACTCCAAGCGGGCTGTCATGTGTCTTTTACTGAGGAGTGGCTTCCGTCTGGCCACTCTACCATAAAAGCCTGATTGGTGGAGTGCTGCAGAGATGGTTGTCCTTCTGGAAGGTTCTCCCATCTCCAAATAGGAACTCTGGAGCTCTGTCAGAGTGACCATCGGGTTCTTGGCCACCTCCCTGACCAAAGCCTTTCTCCCCTGATTGGTCAGTTTGGCCGGGCGACCAGCTCTATGAAGAGTCTTGGTGGTTACAAACTTCTTAAGAATGATGGAGGCCACTGTGTTCTTGGGGACCTTCAATGCTGCAGAAATGTTTTGGTACCCTTCCCCAGATCTGTGCCTCGACACAATCCTGAGCTCTATGGACAATTCCTTTGACCTCATGACATGGGACCTTATATAGACAGGTGTGTGCCTTTCCAAATCATGTCCAATCAATTGAATTTACCACAGGTGGACTCCAATCAAGTTGCAGAAACATCTAAAGGACAATCAATGGAAACATGATGCACCTGAGCTCAATTTCGAGTCTCATAGCAAAGGGTCTGTATACTTATGTAAATAAGGTATTTCTGTTTTTATTTCATCCATTTTAGAATAAGGATGTAATGTAACAAAATGTGGGAAAAGTCAAGGGGTCTCAATACTTTCCGAAGGTACTGTATGTCTGTTACAGACACCTTTTATTAAAAGGAAAAGAAAAAAAACAGTGACGTGCATTTGACTCAATCAGCGCGACACATCTCCTTCTGTATAATATATGTATCTATCTCCTTCACATAGAGTTGACCTGTTGATTGTGGCCTGTTGTATAAGCAGTTTGCTGATGTCAACGTAGGGTCAGGAATAAGACAACGAACACAATTGCATTTTATCGAGATCCACCCCGCACCATCACCTCATGTTTCAGCATGATAATGCATGCCCCCATGTCGCAAGGATCTGTACACAATTCCTGGAAGCTGAAAATGGCCTGCATAATCACCAGACATGTCACCCATTGAGCATGTTTGGGATGCTCTGGATCGACATGTACGACAGCATGTTCCAGTTCCTGCCAATATCCAGCAACTTCTCACAGCCATTGAAGAGGAGTGGGACAACATTCCACAGGCCACAATCAACAGCCTGATCAACTCTATGTGAAGGAGATGTGTCACGCCTCATGAGGCAAATGGTGGTCACACCAGATAATGACTGATGCATATCTGAATTCCCAGTCGTGTGAAATCCATAGATTAAGGCCTATTGAATTCATTTCAATTGACTGAATTCCTTATATGAACTGTAACTCAAGTAAAATCTTTGAAATTGTTGCATTTTGCGTTTTTTTGTTCAGTGTATAACCGACAAGAACGGTCGGGTTCTGTAAGTGCAAAGAGAAGGAAGCTCTCCAACCATCAACTAGAGATTCAGCATCTCTTAGAAGACAAGTTAATAAACAAGTTAGCGAGAGAAGAGCGAGAGAAGAGCGAGAGAAGAGCGAGAGACAAGAGCGAGAGAGAAGAGCGAGAGAGAAGAGCGAGAGAGAAGAGGAGAGAGAAGAGGAGAGAGAAGAGCGAGAGAGAAGAGCGAGAGAGAAGAGCGAGAGAGAAGAGCGAGAGAGAAGAGCGAGAGAGAAGAGCGAGAGAAAAGAGCGAGAGAGAAGAGGAGAGAGAAGAGGAGAGAGAAGAGCGAGAGAAGAGCGAGAGACAAGAGCGAGAGAGAAGAGCGAGAGAGAAGAGCGAGAGAGAAGAGCGAGAGAGAAGAGCGAGAGAGAAGAGCGAGAGAAGAGCGAGAGAGAAGAGCGAGAGAAGAGCGAGAGAGAAGAGCAAAAAAATAGTGAGAGAGAAGAGCGAGAGAGAAGAGAGACGAGACAGGTAACTCACCAGAGAGGTATCCACTCATCAGCTTGTCCAGACTGTTAAACTGTTGTCTGTACTTCAGCCTGGTGGACTGGGGAACGGACCAATCACAAGAGCACGTCTTGGGAGAGTTACTGGCCAGGGAGGTGGTGGAGGAGGAGTTAGAACTGGAGAGGGGAGTAGGAGAAAGAGAGCAAGAGAGGGAGAGAAAGAGAGAGAGAGAGAGAGAGAGAGAGAGAGAGAGAGAGAGAGAGAAAGAGAAAGAGAGATAGATTTGATTTCACATTGATTTCAGAAAAAAAGCAGAGCCCAGTCTGGCAGAGAGAGGCAGAGAGAGGCAGAGAGAGGCAGAAGAGAGGCAGAAGAGAGGCAGAAGAGAAGCGAAGAGAGGCAGAAGAGAGGCAGAAGAGAGGCAGAGAGGCAGAATAGAGGCAGAGAGAGGCATAAGAGAGGCAGAAGAGAGGCAGAATAGAGGCAGAAGAGCTTTATTGTTCCAGCTTTATTGTTTCTGTGAGAAACTTAGCCATTTCAACCAGTTGCTAGTGGTGTAAAGTTTAAATACTTTAAAGTACTACTTAGGTCATTTGGGGGGGGGGGGGGGGGGGTGTATCTGTACTTTTGCCTCACTACATTCCTAAATAAAACAATGTACTTTTTACTTCATACATTTTCCCTGACACCTAAAAGTACTCATTACATTATGAATGCTTAACAGGACAGGAAAATGGTCCAATTCACACACTTATCAAGAGAACATCCCTGGTCATCCTACTGTTAAGATTGCCTAATAGAAGTAATTAAAATCAATTCTACTGTTGCCTTTGATACTTAAGCATAATTGGCACAATTGGCCCAGCTTCGTCCGGGTTTGGCCGTGGTAGGCCGGCATTGTAAATAATAATGTGTTCTTAAACTGACTTGTCCAGTTAAATAAAGTTTGTATTTTTTTTAAACAAAATACTTTTACTCAAGTAGTATTTTACTACTTTTCTATTAAAGGTATCTTTCCTTTTAATCAAGTATGAGATTTGGGTACTATTTCCACCACTGCATATTGCCCCCTCCCTCTGTCATCTCAGAGCTCTGGGGTGTCTTCTGGCTTCAATATTTTGGTACAACTCACTGCTGCACAGAGAGCCCCACTAACCTGATTTCCCTTCATTAGTTTCAGAAGAGGAATGAGGAAACTGCCAAACAGACACACAGCCTCATGCCGGGTTCACAACATGCTGTGGTGTTAAGTACTTCAGTCGGTTTTGGGGGTTTTCTTTACTTTATTATTAATACTTTTCACTACTTTTACTTTTACCTCACTACATTTCTCAATAAACAAATAATGTACTTTTTACTCCATACATTTTCCCTGACACCCAACAGTAATCATTACATTTTGACAGGAAAATGGTCCAATTTACACACTAATCAAGAAAACATCCCTGGTCATCCCGACTGCCTCTGATCTGGAGGACTCACTAAACAGAGAACATCCCTGGTCATCCCTACTGCCTCTTATCTGGAGGACTCACTAAACAGAGAACATCCCTGGTCATCTCTACTGTCTCTGATCTGGAGGACTCACTAAACAGAGAACATCCCTACTGCCTCTGATCTGGAGGACTCACTAAACAGAGAACATCCCTGGTCATCTCTACTGTCTCTGATCTGGAGGACTCACTAAACAGAGAACATCCCTGGTCATCTCTACTGTCTCTGATCTGGAGGACTCACTAAACAGAGAACATCCCTGGTCATCTCTACTGTCTCTGATCTGGAGAACTCACTAAACAGAGAACATCCCTGGTCATCTCTACTGTCTCTGATCTGGAGGACTCACTAAACAGAGAACATCCCTGGTCATCCCTACTGCCTCTGATCTGGAGGACTCACTAAACAGAGAACATCCCTACTGCCTCTGATCTGGAGGACTCACTAAACAGAGAACATCCCTGGTCATCCCTACTGTCTCTGATCTGGAGGACTCACTAAACAGAGAACATCCCTGGTCATCCCTACTGCCTCTGATCTGGAGGACTCACTAAACAGAGAACATCCCTGGTCATCCCTACTGCCTCTGATCTGGAGGACTCACTAAACAGAGAACATCCCTGGTCATCCCTACTGCCTCTGATCTGGAGGACTCACTAAACAGAGAACATCCCTGGTCATCCCTACTGCCTCTGATCTGGAGGACTCACTAAACAGAGAACATCCCTGGTCATCCCTACTGCCTCTGATCTGGAGGACTCACTAAACAGAGAACATCCCTGGTCATCCCTACTGTCTCTGATCTGGAGGACTCACTAAACAGAGAACATCCCTGGTCATCTCTACTGCCTCTGATCTGGAGGACTCACTAAACAGAGAACATCCCTGGTCATCCCTACTGTCTCTGATCTGGAGGACTCACTAAACAGAGAACATCCCTGGTCATCTCTACTGCCTCTGATCTGGAGGACTCACTAAACAGAGAACATCCCTGGTCATCTCTACTGCCTCTGATCTGGAGGACTCACTAAACAGAGAACATCCCTGGTCATCCCTACTGCCTCTGATCTGGTGGACTCACTAAACAGAGAACATCCCTGGTCATCTCTACTGCCTCTGATCTGGAGGACTCACTAAACAGAGAACATCCCTGGTCATCCCTACTGCCTCTGATCTGGTGGACTCACTAAACAGAGAACATCCCTGGTCATCCCTACTGCCTCTGATCTGGAGGACTCACTAAACAGAGAACATCCCTGGTCATCCCTACTGCCTCTGATCTGGAGGACTCACTAAACAGAGAACATCCCTGGTCATCCCTACTGCCTCTGATCTGGAGGACTCACTAAACACAAAGGCATCTTTTGTAAATTATGTCTGTTGTTTTGGAGTGCCCCTCGCTCTCCATACATTTAAAAACAAGTGAATTCTGGCTGTCTGGTTGGCTTAATATAAGGAATCTGAAATGTGTTGTGGTGTGTGTTGTGGTGTGGTGTGTGTGTGTTGTGTTGTGGTGTGGTGTGTGTTGTGGTGTGTGCGTGTGTTGTGGTGTGTGTTGTGGTGTGGTGTGTGTGTGTTGTGGTGTGGTGTGTGTTGTGGTGTGTGTTGTGGTGTGTGCGTGTGTTGTGGTGTGTGCGTGTGTTGTGGTGTGTGCGTGTGGTGTGGTGTGGTGTGTGTTGTGGTGTGTGTTGTGGTGTGTGTGTTGTGGTGTGTGTGTTGTGGTGTGTGTGTGTGTTGTGGTGTGTGTGTGTGTTGTGGTGTGTGCGTGTGTGCGTGTGTTGTGGTGTGTGTTGTGTTGTGGTGTGTGTTGTGGTGTGTGTTGTGTGTTGTGGTGTGTGTGTGTGTGTTGTGGTGTGTGCGTGTGTTGTGGTGTGTGTGTTGTGGTGTGGTGTGTGTGTTGTGGTGTGGTGTGTGTTGTGGTGTGGTGTGTGTTGTGTGTGTTGTGGTGTGTGTTGTGGTGTGTGTGTTGTGGTGTGTGTGTTGTGGTGTGTGTTGTGGTGTGTGTTGTGTTGTGCTGTGTGTGTTGTGGTGTGTGTGTGTGTGTGTGTTGTGGTGTGTGTGTTGTGGTGTGGTGTGTGTGTTGTAGTGTGGTGTGTGTTGTGGTGTTGTGTATGTTGTGGTGTTGTGTATGTTGTGGTGTGTGTTGTGGTGTGTTTGTTGTGGTGTGTGCGTGTGTTGTGGTGTGTGCGTGTGTTGTGGTGTGTGCGTGTGTTGTGGTGTGTGCGTGTGTGCGTGTGTTGTGGTGTGTGTTGTGGTGTGTGTTGTGGTGTGGTGTGTGTTGTGGTGCGGTGTGGTGTGTGTTGTGGTGTGGTGTGGTGTGGTGTGTGTTGTGGTGTGGTGTGGTGTGTGTTGTGGTGTGGTGTGTGTTGTGTTGTGGTGTGGTGTGTGTTGTGGTGTGGTGTGGTGTGTGTTGTGTTGTGGTGTGGTGTGTGTTGTGGTGTGGTGTGTGTTGTGGTGTGTGTTGTGGTGTGGTGTGGTGTGTTTTGTGGTGTGTGTTGTGGTGTGTGTTGTGGTGTGGTGTGTGTTGTGGTGTGGTGTGGTGTGTGTGGTGTGGTGTGTGTGTGTCTGTTTTTGTGTGTGTGTCTGTTGTGTGTGTGTGTGTGTGTTGTGGTGTGGTGTGTGTGTCTGTTTTTGTGTGTGTGTCTGTTGTGTGTGTGTGTGTGTTGTGGTGTGGTGTGTGTGTATGTTGTGGTGTGTCTGTTTTTGTGTGTGTTGTGGTGTGGTGTGTGTTGTGGTGTGGTGTGTGTTGTGGTGTGGTGTGTGGTGTGTGTTGTGGTGTGGTGTGGTGTGGTGTGTGTGTGTCTGTTGTGGTGTGGTGTGGTGTGGTGTGTGTGTGTTGTGGTGTGTGTGTGTTGTGTTGTGGTGTGGTGTGTGTGTGTGTGTGTGTCTGTTGTGGTGTGGTGTGGTGTGTGTGTGCGTTTGTGTTGTGGTGTGGTGTGTGTGTTGTGGTGTGTGTGTGTGCATGTGTGTGTGTGTGTGTTGTGGTGTGTGTGTGTTTTAGTGTGGTGTGTATGTGTGTGTGTTGTGTGTTGTGTGTTGTGGTGTGGTGTGTTGTGTGTGTTGTGGTGTGTGTGTTGTGGTGTGTGTGTGTGTGTTGTGGTGTGTGCGTGTGTTGTGGTGTGTGTTGTGGTGTGTGTGTGTTGTGGTGTGTGTGTTGTGGTGTGGTGTGTGCGTGTGTTGTGGTGTGTGTGTGTGTGGTGTGTGCGTGTGGTGTGGTGTGTGGTGTGGTGTGGTGTGTGTTGTGGGGTGGTGTGTGTTGTGGTGTGTGTGTTGTGGTGTGTGTGTTGTGGTGTGTGTGTTGTGGTGTGTGTGTGTGTGTTGTGGTGTGTGCGTGTGTTGTGGTGTGTGTTGTGGTGTGTGTTGTGGTGTGTGTTGTGTTGTGTTGTGGTGTGGTGTGTGTTGTGGTGTGTGTTGTGGTGTGGTGTGGTGTGTGTTGTGGTGTGTGTTGTGGTGTGTGTTGTGGTGTGGTGTGTGTTGTGGTGTGGTGTGGTGTGTGTGGTGTGGTGTGTGTGTCTGTTTTTGTGTGTGTGTCTGTTGTGTGTGTGTGTGTGTTGTGGTGTGTGTGTCTGTTTTTGTGTGTGTGTCTGTTGTGTGTGTGTGTGTGTGTTGTGGTGTGGTGTGTGTGTATGTTGTGGTGTGTCTGTTTTTGTGTGTGTGTGTGTTGTGGTGTGGTGTGTGTTGTGGTGTGGTGTGTGTTGTGGTGTGGTGTGTGGTGTGTGTTGTGGTGTGGTGTGGTGTGTGTGTGTCTGTTGTGGTGTGGTGTGGTGTGGTGTGGTGTGGTGTGTGTGTGTTGTGGTGTGTGTGTGTTGTGTTGTGGTGTGGTGTGTGTGTGTGTGTGTCTGTTGTGGTGTGGTGTGGTGTGTGTGCGTATGTGTTGTGGTGTGGTGTGTGTGTTGTGGTGTGTGTGTGTGCATGTGTGTGTGTGTGTGTGTGTGTGTGTGTGTGTGTGTGTGTGTTGTGGTGTGTGTGTGTTTTAGTGTGGTGTGTATGTGTGTGTGTTGTGTGTTGTGTGTTGTGGTGTGGTGTGTGTTGTGGTGTGGTGTGTGTGTGTTGTGGTGTGTGCGTGTGTTGTGGTGTGTGCGTGTGTTGTGGTGGGTGTGTGTGTGGTGTGTGGTGTGGTGTGGTGTGTGTTGTGGTGTGTGTGTTGTGGTGTGTGTGTTGTGGTGTGTGTGTGTGTTGTGGTGTGTGCGTGTGTTGTGGTGTGTGTTGTGGTGTGTGTTGTGGTGTGTGTTGTGTTGTGGTGTGTGTTGTGGTGTGTGTGTGTGTGTGTGTTGTGGTGTGTGCGTGTGTTGTGGTGTGTGTGTTGTGGTGTGGTGTGTGTTGTGGTGTGGTGTGTGTTGTGGTGTGGTGTGTGTTGTGGTGTGTGTTGTGGTGTGTGTGTTGTGGTGTGTGTGTTGTGGTGTGTGTGTGAGTGTGTTGTGGTGTGTGTTGTGGTGTGGTGTGGTGTGTGTTGTGGTGTGGTGTGTGTTGTGGTGTGGTGTGGTGTGGTGTGTGGTGTGGTGTGGTGTGTGTTGTGGTGTGTGGTGTGGTGTGTGCGTGTGTTGTGGTGTGTGTTGTGGTGTGTGTTGTGGTGTGTGTTGTGTTGTGTTGTGGTGTGGTGTGTGTTGTGGTGTGTGTTGTGGTGTGGTGTGGTGTGTGTTGTGGTGTGTGTTGTGGTGTGTGTTGTGGTGTGGTGTGTGTTGTGGTGTGGTGTGGTGTGTGTGGTGTGGTGTGTGTGTCTGTTTTTGTGTGTGTGTCTGTTGTGTGTGTGTGTGTGTTGTGGTGTGTGTGTCTGTTTTTGTGTGTGTGTCTGTTGTGTGTGTGTGTGTGTGTTGTGGTGTGGTGTGTGTGTATGTTGTGGTGTGTCTGTTTTTGTGTGTGTGTGTGTTGTGGTGTGGTGTGTGTTGTGGTGTGGTGTGTGTTGTGGTGTGGTGTGTGGTGTGTGTTGTGGTGTGGTGTGGTGTGTGTGTGTCTGTTGTGGTGTGGTGTGGTGTGGTGTGGTGTGTGTGTGTTGTGGTGTGTGTGTGTTGTGTTGTGGTGTGGTGTGTGTGTGTGTGTGTCTGTTGTGGTGTGGTGTGGTGTGTGTGCGTATGTGTTGTGGTGTGGTGTGTGTGTTGTGGTGTGTGTGTGTGCATGTGTGTGTGTGTGTGTGTGTGTGTGTGTGTGTGTTGTGGTGTGTGTGTGTTTTAGTGTGGTGTGTATGTGTGTGTGTTGTGTGTTGTGTGTTGTGGTGTGGTGTGTTGTGGTGTGTGTTGTGGTGTGGTGTGTGTGTGTTGTGGTGTGTGCGTGTGTTGTGGTGTGTGCGTGTGTTGTGGTGGGTGTGTGTGTGGTGTGTGCGTGTGGTGTGGTGTGGTGTGGTGTGTGTTGTGGTGTGTGTGTTGTGGTGTGTGTGTTGTGGTGTGTGTGTTGTGGTGTGTGTGTGTGTTGTGGTGTGTGCGTGTGTTGTGGTGTGTGTTGTGGTGTGTGTTGTGGTGTGTGTTGTGTTGTGGTGTGGTGTGTGTTGTGGTGTGTGTGTGTGTGTGTGTTGTGGTGTGTGCGTGTGTTGTGGTGTGTGTGTTGTGGTGTGGTGTGTGTTGTGGTGTGGTGTGTGTTGTGGTGTGGTGTGTGTTGTGGTGTGTGTTGTGGTGTGTGTGTTGTGGTGTGTGTGTTGTGGTGTGTGTGTGAGTGTGTTGTGGTGTGTGTTGTGGTGTGGTGTGGTGTGTGTTGTGGTGTGGTGTGTGTTGTGGTGTGGTGTGGTGTGGTGTGTGGTGTGGTGTGGTGTGTGTTGTGGTGTGTGGTGTGGTGTGGTGTGGTGTGTGTTGTGGTGTGGTGTGGTGTGTGTTGTGGTGTGTGTTGTGGTGTGGTGTGTTGTGGTGTGTGGACAAATGTTTTTTGCGCTTTTCAATGTTTTACCGCCAGTGCTAACCCTGGCGCTCGTGCGCATATTTGTGTACACACACACACACACACACACCTCTGTTGGTAATACCGACAAAGCACAGGTGGGTTGAGTCAAACTGTCTACTGATGTTTACACACTTTCACTTCCTGCTAGTGGACAGATCCAATCCGGTGTTAGCTTGTTGTTACCTGCTAGAGGACAGATCCAATAGGGACTTCGCTTGATGTTACCTGCTAGAGGACAGATCCAATCCGGGGTTAGCTTGTTGTTACCTGCTAGAGGACAGATCCAATAGGGACTTAGCTTGTTGTTACCTGCTAGAGGACAGATCCAATCCGGGGTTAGCTTGTTGTTACCTGCTAGAGGACAGATCCAATAGGAACTTAGCTTGTTGTTACCTGCTAGAGGACAGATCCAATAGGGAGTTAGCCTTGGAGATCCCAGCAGATGGAGAGAATGCCATTGGAGAGGAGAAGCAGGACAGAGGGAGTGCTGGAGGGAGGGAGAGAGAGAGTTATCCATCGAAACGGAGATGTGTGGGTAAACCACTTCTTTTTGGCTCTATAACAAAGAACAGACAAAACAAATACAAATGTTGATGATGAAATTAAAAAATATAAAGACCACTAATTCTAATTGGCTATACTCTTTATCATCCTCAGCTCTCATCTTCTCATGAAACCAAGGACAACCCGAATCCACAAATGTGGAGACAAATTTGACCCCAATAACTACCGTGGGATATGTGTCAAAAGCAACTTTTGGAAAATCCTCTGCATTGTCATTAACAGCAGACTAGTTCATTTCCTCAGTGAAAAACAATGTACCGACCAGATTACCGTACGACAGACCACGTATTCACCCTGCACACCCTAATTGACAAACAAACACACAAACAAAACAAAACAAAGGCAAAGTCTCCTCATGCTTTGTTGATTTAAAAAAAATCTGTGACTCAATTTGGCATGAGGTTCTGCTAAACAAATTGATTGAAAGTGGTGTTGGGGGAAAAATATTGCACTGCATCTGAATCACATCTGACCGTGATTGGGAGTCCCATAAGGCAGCCCACAATTGGCCCAGTGTCGTCCGGGGCAGGCCGTCATTGTAAAGATTTGTTCTTAACTGACTTGTTAAATAAAGGTTACACACACACACAAAGTGTTATTTGACGTGTATCTGACACGCAAACACCATTCCATAGTATGTCATGAAGCTAATAGCAGTGACGCTATTACTGTGTAACTCCGGTAGGGCAACATTTGAAAAATAGAGCACTTGGTAGTGTGTACCGGTGCTCGACCAGTCGGCGAAAGCCAACATCACTCACGACAGAGAACGGTTGATTGTCAAGGGCAATGAATTCCATTATACATTATGATTTCACCTTTGAGTTGTCTCGCTGAAATGTTGTTACTTTTTCAAATGACTGCACGACTTGTTGACTGCTCGATCCACACAGCAGAC